>NC_037671.1:45723453-45840995 GCF_003255815.1 Theropithecus gelada | reverse complement strand
TTTTTTTTTTTTTTTTTTTTTTTTTTTTTTGAGACGGAGTCTCGCTGTGTCGCCCAGGCTGGAGTGCAGTGGCGTGATCTCGGCTCACTGCAAGCTCCGCCTCCCGGGTTCACGCCATTCTCCCGCCTCAGCCTCCCAAGTAGCTGAGACTACAGGCGCCCGCCACCACGCCCGGCTAGTTTTTTGTATTTTTAGTAGAGACGGGGTTTCACCATGTTAGCCAGGATAGTCTCGATCTCCTGACCTCGTGATCCACCCGCCTCGGCCTCCCAAAGTGCTGGGATTACAGGCTTGAGCCACCGCGCCCGGCCGGGATGTTGAATTTTATGGAAGTGTAACAAATGTAATTTTAAAGACCTTGAAACTTGGTGAGAACTTGAATTCTTCATATTATTAAAACCATTTGGCCAGACACGGTGGTTCACGCCTGTAATCCCAGCACTTTAGGAGGCTGAGGCGGGCAGATCACCTGAGGTCGGGAGTTCAAGACCAGCCTGACCAAAATGGAGAACCCCGTCTCTACTAAAAATACAAAAAATTTGCTGGGCATGGTGGTACATGCCTGTAATCTCAGCTACTCAGGAGACTGAGGCAGGAGAATCGCTTGAACCCGGGAGGAAGAGGTTGCAGTGAGCCGAGATCACACCATTATACTCCAGCCTGGGCAACAAGAGCGAAACTCCATCTCAAAAAAAAAAAAAAAAACTCTCAAAAGATACTTAAAGTAGGAACTCAAATAAATATGTGTACACCTGTGTTCATAGCAACATCATTTTACAGTAGCCAAAAGGTAGAAACAACACAAATGTTCATTGATGGATTAATGGATAAACAAAATGTAGCAAATACATACAATGGAATATTATTCAGCCTTGAAAAGGAAGGAATTCTGACACAGGCTACAACATGGATAAACCTTGAGGATACCACACAAAGTGAAATAAGCCAGTCACAAAAAGACAAATACTGAATGATTCCACTTGTTTTAGGTACCTAGAGCAGTCAAATTCATAGAGATAGAAAATAGAATGGTAGGCCGGGTGCTGTGACTCACGCCTGTAATCCCAGCACTTTGGGAGGTCAAGGTGGGCAGATCACAAGGTCAGAAGTTCGAGACCAGCCTGGTCAACATGGCGAAACCCTGTCTCTACTAAAAATTCAAAAACTAGCCAGGTGTGTTGGCAGATGCCTGTAATCCCAGCTACTTGGGAGGCTGAGGCAGAGAATTGCTTGAACCTGGGAGGCGGAGGTTGCAGTGAGCCGAGATCACACTACTGCCCTCCAGCCTGGGTGACAGAATGAGACTCTGTCTCAAAAAAAAAGAAAAAGGAAGAATGGTTATTGCTAGGGGCTGTAAAAAATTAGGAGTTAGTGTTGTGTTCTTATTTTGTTTGTTTGTTTGTTTTATTTATTTATTTTAGAGGCAGAGTCTCGCTCTGTTGCCCAGGCTATAGTGCAGTGGCATGATCATAGTTCACTGCAACCTCAAACTCTTGCGCTCAAGTGATCCTCTAGACTTAGCTTCCCAAATAGCTGGGACTCTAGGCACACCTGCCTAATTTTTTTATTTTTTTGGAGGGCATCTATGTTCACCACTGTACCAGCAATGCTTTTTAACTTTTTTATAGAAACGGAGTCACACTTTGTTGTCCAGGCTGGTCTTGAAGTCCTGGACTCAATAGATCCTCCTGCTTCAGCCTCCCAAAATGCTGGGATTCACAGGCATAAGCCACCATGCCTGGCCATCCATACATCTTTATATGATACCAAGTCTTGTTTTCTGGCTTCTGGTGAGATCTCACTTTCCCAACTCTAAAGCAGGAACTCCCTGAGAGCAGAGCTTGTTTCTCCCACCTCAGACTTCGGGCACCCTGAGGCTAGAGTCTGTACCTGCCCTCTCAGACTGTGATTTGAATTCTGGGAAAGCTCAGAAAGTGCAGGAGTGGTTTACCTCTCTTTTCTGGACTGCACTGGGACTTGTTTGTCAGACTCTGCTTCACTCTGACCCAGTAGGGCCTGGGTAGTTCTCCAGCCCCTCATCTCTTTGTTGAATCAGGAAGTCCTCCCTCCATCCCAGGTCAACACCTGAAAGTTGGCCTTGAAAGTGTAACCAGGAAGCTTAACTTCAAAATGCGTTTTCAAACCTTTCTTTTCCTTTCTCTGGGGTCTCAATATGTAACCTTGAAGCTTACTGTGGAAACCATTTTTTCTCCCTTCTCCTTATTCATAAAATATAGCCTTGAAATGTACTTTATTTCAGGCCAGGAGCGGTGGCTCACACCTGTAATCCTGGCACTTTGGGAGGCTAAGGTAGGTGGATTGCCTGAGCTCAGGAGTTCCAGACCAGCCTGGGCAACACGGTGAAACCCCGTCTCTACTAAAATACAAAAAATTAGTTGGGCGTGGCAGTGTGCGCCTGTAATCCCAGCTACTTGGGAGGCTGAAACAGGAGAATCTCTTGAACCCGGGAGGCAGAGGTTACAGTGAGCCAAGATCGTACCGTTGCACTCCAGCCTAGGCCGCAGAGTGAGACTTTGTCTCAAAAAAAAAAAAAAGAAAGAAAGAAAAAAAAAGAAATGTACTTTCTTCTTTCTTTTTTCCTTTTTTTTTTGTTCTGAGACAGAGTCTTGCTGTGTCGCCCAGGCTGGAGTACAGCGGCACAATCTCGGCTCATCCCAACCTCTGCCTCCCAGGTTCAAGCGACTCTACTGCCTCAGCCTCCCAAGTAGCTGGGATTACAGGCACATGCCACCAAGCCCAGCTAATTTTTGTATTTTTAGTAGAGAAGGGATTTCACCATGTTGGCCAGGCTGGTCTCGAACTTCTGACCTCGGGTGATCCGCTTGCCTTGGCCTCCCAAAGTGCTGGGATTATAGGCATGAGCCACCACGCCTGGCAACCTTGTTATTTTTAACTGGACTCTGTAAGTGGCGACTCACTCCATCACCCAGTCTGGAATGCAGTGGTGCGATCTCGGCTCACTGCAACCTCTGCCTCCCGAGTTCAAGTGATTCTCCTGCCTCAGCCTCCTGAGTAGCTGGGCGCATACCACCATGCCCGGCTAATTTTTGTATTTTTAGTAGAGGTGGGTTTTCACCAGGCTGGTCTCAAATTCCTGATCTCATATGATCTGCCCACCTCAGTCTCCCAAAGTGCTGGGGTTACAGGCGTTAGCCACGACACCTGGCCCAGAAACTTCAAGTAAATCTCCAGGGATGACTCCTTTAGCAGCTACTGGAAGGGCTGGACCACGACCCATCTGTGATGTTGGTGCCTCCTCCACCACCTCATCACCCTGTGTAGTTCCAGAGTGGGAGGGGCTCCACAAGCACATGAATGAGTGGTACCTCGATGCTTCACATGCATAGTTCTGGCTGTGAGTGACCCTCTTGTCTTTCCAGATCTGTGTACATACATCTGCACAACCTGTGGTTTCAATGGGTGTGTTCTTTTGCTTGACATTTTTTTTTTTTTTTCTTGAGACAGAGTTTCACTTTTGTTGCCCAGGCTAGAGTGTGATGGCGTGATCTCGGCTCACTGCAACCTCCATCTCCCAGGTTCACGCAATTCTCCTGCTTCAGCCTCCCCAGTAGCTGGGATTACAGGCACCCTCCACCATGCCTGGCTAATTTTTTGTGTTTTTAGTAGAAACAGGGTTTCACCATGTTGGCCAAGCTGGTCTTGAGCTCCTGACCTCAGGTGATCCACCCGCCTTGGCCTCCCAAAGTGCTGGGATTACAGGTGTGAGCCACTACACACCGCCTGCCTGACATTTTGGATAGGAGCTGCATTACTGCACACTCATCCTATCAGAGGGCAAAGCCTCCTATCACTTTTCAACTCACCCTAAAGTCCACCATCGGTATCATCCCTGGCCCATCTCCCTTTTTCCCTGAGCAGGTATTTTTAGCTATCCTAAGCATGGTATGCAGGGCCTGAGCTTTGGCACAACAGCCCTGGAGGCACACGATACATGTGCCAAAACACACATGCGCACAAACAGCCAAAAGGTGGGGAACAATGGCTGCGTTTGGATTTCAGCCCTGGGGCCACTGGCTCCACCTCCCGTGGTGAGGTAGGGGTGGGATGGGGGAAGGAAACAATCAGAGGGAGAGAACATTGTTTCAGGACCCAAAGGCCCCTACGCTGGCAGAAGTCCTCACAAAGAGTGGGCTACTTGGATGTGCCTGACTCCTTCCCGGCACAGACTCTGTCTCCACCCTGGGTACCCCACTTGTTGGGCTGACCAGAACTGTCTTGGAGAGGCAGTGACAGGCCAGAACAAGCAGGGACAGGATTATCCCTTACCTGGTGAGGACAAGGGCCAGCTCTGCATGCCCCTGGGTCTCCATGAAGTCTAGGGCCCACAGGTGCCTCTGCATCCCCTGTTTACTGGGGGCGTGTGGGGTAAGTGAATATGTCTGCCCTGCTAGGCGGAAAGTTGCTTGAGGTCAGGGCCTAGCACTTTTTTTCATTTGTATTAATTCAGTCACTCATTCAATTCATGTGTATTGAATGTTTGGCACTGAGTTGGGGTCCCCTCCCTGCTCCTGCCCACAACCTGTGGGTGGGTCAATGGATGTGTGAATGAAGAGTAACAGCACTTGTTCCCTGTTCTCTGGTCTCTCCATTCTCATTTGGCAATACACAAAACTCTGTGTGAAAAGGAGGCTGAGGAGAGAAGAGGGAAACTTGAGAATCCACTCTCCAGGTGAAGGGTGGGGAGGCCAAGAGAGAGAAATCCTTATAAATGGGGGCCCTGGAGGAGGGGTTTATTGATAAGCCCTCAGAAAAATGCTCACAAAAGTAGGGAATCCTGAGGGTTGGGATACTGGGGTGTTCTAGGACAGTATAGTTACCGTTCAAGTCTGGAGTAGAAGCCAGAAATGAGCCTCATATGTCTAGTGACCACCCAAAAAAAGAAGCCACTATTAAGACAGGTTTAGGAAGATCCTAAAGTCATGAGGCTGCCAGCCCAACTTGTTCCAAAATCCTCCAAGAACAGCCACTAAGTTGTCGGCTGGGAAGCAGAAATCAGAGCCAAGAGGTGAAAAGCATCAGCCAGGGGCCCTTACCAACTGTATCAGTCACTTTTCCCAAGGGTAGGACAGGGGTAAGAGTAGGGTCCCTGAAGCAGACTGCCTGGCTTCATCGCCCATCTGTCACTTAACTAACTGCATGAACACAGGCAGATGACTGGAGCTGTCTGTGCCTCCGTCTTCCCGTCTGTAAATGGGGGTTAAGTATAGCACCTACCTCACAGAGTTGTCGTGAGGGTCAAAAGAGTTCATGCACATGAGTGCTCAGACCAGTGCCTGGCACATAGAATGTCTATCTATTTTACCAGTGAGGGCTTGGAGGCTCAGAGAGGTTCCTGTCTCCTGTGAAGGCCACCCAGCGGCAGACTATAGAGCCAGAATTTGAAGTGACTTCTAGTACTCTTGACTTGACATCACACAGCCTGAAGAGTCATAGGAGTGATCCCAGGCTGCTGACCTGAGGAGTGAGGTGATAACAGTGGCATGGTAGGATGTTTAGCCTCTAGGAACACTGCAGAATGTGTGCATGAGGGAAATCGGTAGGCCTGATGACCGTAAGACCAGATAGGAAATGCTTGTCATGAGCCTGGCATGGTGAGGGGGTGCTGACAAGGGCTGAGGCGGTGGGACAGAATGGACACAGGGCCATGGGAGAAGGAGGACTGGACAACATTTGGTGGCCAGCTGGAAAAAAATAGAGGAGTTAGAGGAGGCTTTAAGGTTTTAAGCTCTAGTTACCCAAAGAATAGCGGGGTTTCTGCCAAAAACAAGTATTGGGTGGGGGATTGTATTAGTCCATTTTCACGCTGCTGATAAAATACCTGAGACTGGGTAATTATAAAGGAAAGAGGTTTGATGGACTCACAGTTCCACATGGCTGGGGAGGCCTCACAATCATGGTGGAAGGCAAGGAGGAGCAAGTCACATCCTACATGGCGGCAAGGAAGAGGGAGAATAAGGACCAAGGGAAAGGGGTTTCCCCTTATAAAACCATCAGACCTCATGAGACTTACTCACTACTATGAGAATGGTATGGGAGAAATCACCCCCATGATTCAATTATCTCCCACCAGGTCCCTCCCACAACTTGTGGGAATTATGGGAGCTACAAATTCAAAATGGGATTTGGGCGGGGATTCAGCCAAACCGTATCAGGGATGTTCTTGGAAATCCAAGCAGTGAGACAAGCCCTCTTTACTGGGTGATTCTTAAATGGGGAAAGGGAGGGTGCTAGAAAAATTTCACAGAGACAGAAACCTGGACTAAAGGATGCCTTTTATGTAAAGGGGCTAAATAGTGGCTGGATTCCTGAAGACACTAGGACAGAAAGAGTTGCTCAAAGGCAAGCCCCAGCACAGCCCAGCTCAGCCTCCCATCATTGTTTCTGTTGCCAACCCCCTCTCCTGCTCCAGGTAGGAAACTGACTTTATCAGGGATCCCCCAATGCCTCCACAACCACTCCCTTCAGCCCCTACTCTCTAACCTCCTGTACACATACCTGACTTTTACACACACTCTCTCATTCTACCCTCACAGGGATACTGTTAGAGAACAGGGCTGGTGCTATTCTCCCCATTTTACAAGTGGGGAAACTGAGGCCTGAGAAGTTTATGAGACTTTCTCAGGATCACACAACCAATGCCAATATCAGTGACCAGATTCCAAATTCTGTGCAGGAGAATCACTTGAACCCAGGAAGTGAAGGTTGCAGTGAGCTGAGATCGTGCCACTGCACTCCAGCCTGGACAACAGAGAGACTCGGTCTCAAACAAACAAACAAAAACACTAGAATAATAGTAATACCTGTCTGGCAGGGTTATGGTGAAAATTAAATATAGGGTGTGGCTCTTTATTAATTAAAGTAGTATAAGGGATGGTGTGTTCACTGCTATTTATGTCTTTATTTTTGACGGAGTCTTTGTCTGTTGCCCAGGCTAGAGTGCAATGGCAGCATGATCTGGGCTAACTGTAACCTCCGCCTCCCAGGTTCAAGCAATTCTCCTGCCTCAGCCTCCCGAGTAGCTGGGATTACAGGTGCGCAACACCACACCCAGCTAATTTTTTGTATTTTTAGTAGTGACGGAATTTCACCATGTTGTCCAGGCTGGTCTCGAACTCCTGACCTTAGGTAATCCACCCACCTCGGTCTCCCGAAGTGCTGGGATTACAGGCATCAGCCACTGTGCCCAGCCCACTGCTTTTTATCTAAAAAAGAAAAAATTAAAGTAGTGTAAGGGAATATCCTGGGACAGAGATGGGGATATTATTTAATATATAGGATGATCAGCGAGGGCTTCTTTACTAACATGAGATTTGAGCAGAGAGCTGAATGAACTCAGGGAGTGAGCTATGAAAATATCTGGGTTATAGCATTCCAGGCAGAGAACAGCTAGTGCAAAGATCCTGAGGCAGGGAACATGCTTACGTGTTCAAGGATCAACTCAGGGCTAGGCATGGTGGCTCATGCCTGTAATCCCAGTACTTTGGGAGGCCGAGGCAGGCGGATCACGAGGTCAGGAGATCGAGACCATCCTGGCTAACATGGTGAAACCCTGTCTCTACTAAAAATAAAAACAAAACAAAAAAATTGCTGGGTGTGGTGGCAGGAGCCTGTAGTCCCAGCTACTCCCGAGGCTGAGGCAGGAGAACGGCGTGAACCTGGGAGGCAGAGCTTGCAGTGAGCTGAGATCATGCCACTGCACTCCAGCCTGGGCAACAGAATGAGAATAAGAGTCCACCTCAAAAAAAAAAAAAAAAAAAAAAAAGAAAGGATCAACTCAGAGGCCAGGTTGGATGTGGCAGAATGAGGTGGGAGTATGCAGGGAATAAAATTAGATGGAAAAAAAAAAAGATCAGATGAGCCGCTGGAGGGTTTGGAACAAAGACATGACAAAATCTGACTTCCATTTTTTAAATAAAATTTTAAATTTTGAATAATTTTAGATGTATAGAAAAGTTCCAAAGATAGTATAGAAATTTCCCAAATATGACTCACCCAATTTCTCTTAGTTTTAGCATTATACCTTACCATGGTACATTTGTCAAAACTAAGAAGCCAACATTAGTACCCTGGTATAAGCTAAATTCTAGACTTTATTCAGACTTTGCCAGTTTTACCACTATTGATGTTTATCTGTTTCAGAATCCAGTTTGGGATAATACATCATACTTAGCTGGCTTCCATTTTCTTTCCATCAGGATCACCCTGGCTGCAGCACAATAGAAGACCAATTAAGAAGCAATTGCGGTCCAACACTTTGGGAGGCTAATGCGGGTGGATCACCTGAGGTCAGGAGTTCGAGACCACCCTAACCAACGTGGAGAAACCCTGTCTCTACTAAAAATCCAAAATTAGCCAGGCCTGGTGGCGCACGCCTATAATCCCAGCTACTCAGGAGGCTGAAGCAGGAGAATTGCTTGAACCCGGGAGGCAGAAGTTGTCACCGGTGAGACCAGATCGTGCCATTGCACTACAGCCTGGGCAACAAGAGCAAAACTCTGTCTCAACAACAACAACAACAACAACAATCACAACAACAACAACAACAAACAAAGAAGCCATTGCAGTACTCCAGGCAAAAGATAATGGAGGCTTGAACTAGGGTGTTAGAGGTCATATTGTGAAAAGTGATCAGATTCTGGATGAATTTGAAGGCAGAGGCAATGGAATTTGCAGGATGTGGATTATAGGAGAAAGAGGAGAATCAAGCATGACCCCAAGATTTGGGGCTAAACAACTAGACAGATGGACTAGCCATTGACTGGAATGGGTACAGCTGACAAAGGAAGACTATTTGGGCTGGAGATCAGGAGTTTGCAGCAGTCAGACACCCAAGTCTGGTACTACCAAATTTATTTTTAAATTAATTTATTTGTTATTTATTTTAATAAGGACAGGGTCTTGTTATGTTGCTCAGGCCTGAACAACAAAACTGAAGTCTCAAACTGCTGGGCTCAAGCAATCCTCCCACCTGAGCCTCCCAAAGTGCTGGGCTTACCAGGCATGAGCCACCATGCCCAGCCAGACACATGCATCTGGATTTCAGGCAGAAAGCTTGACTGGAAATATAAATTTGGGAGTCATTAACTTACAGCTAGCATTCCCAAAACTTAGGCTGGATGAGATCATGAAAGGAGTGAGTGAAGACAGAAAAGACAAGAGGTCTGAGGATGGAGCCCTGGGGCTGAGGAAGATGTTGAGAAGATGAGGAGGATGCAAAGGAGACCGAGAAGGGGTGGCCATTGCAGAGGTGAAGAAGCTAGTGAGTGATCCCAGAAACCCAGTAAACTGGCAAATGCAGTTAACAGAGCCAATGAGATGAGGACTGAGAATTGATCATTGGATTTGGCAGTGGTGAGGGTACTGGTGACCTTTACAAGAGTGATTCTGGAATGGTGGGGTGAGAGTGGGTTCAAGACAGAATGAGAGGAGAAGTGATGAGAGCAAGGATAGACTAATATTTTTGAAGAGTTTTCAGTAAAGAAGAGCAGACAAATGTAGGGGGTTGAGGGAGGTGATTTACTTATTTATTTAAGATCTGAGAGAGGTTGATGACAATGCTCTCATAGAGGCAGGCAAACTGATGATGCAGAAGAGATGGAGAGAATTGGAGAGCCCTGAAGTTACCCAGGTGAGAGAGGATGTGAACTAGTGCCCAGGTGAAGGAATTCACTTAGGTAAGAACACAGGCAGTTCATGTACAGTAACAAGAGGGATGTCAGAGTATATGGAGACAGATGCAGGTAGGTGGTGGGGGCATGTGGAAATTCTTTCAGATTGCTTCTATTTTCTCCTTGAAGTTGAGAGCAAGACCATCAACAGAGTGAGCAGAGAGGAGGAGGGGGTGGAGGTTGGAGGAGAGAGGATAATAAAATAGTTGTTGGGGTGAGTGGAGGAGTGTGCAGAACTAAGGACATCCGAGAGCATTGGTGATCAACACAAACAGTATTTGAGAGTCATGAATTTAAGTGAGACCAGCTAGTTTGGAGGGATGTTTCTTTAGCTGTTTGGGTGAAGGTTGAAGAAGTCACAGTGGCTGGGCGCGGTGGCTCACGCCTGTAATCCCAGCACTTTAGGAAGCCGAGGCAGGTGGATCACAAGGTCAGGAGATTGAGACCATCCTGGCCAACATGGTGAAACCCCGTCTCTACTAAAAATACAAAAAAAAAAAAAAAATTAGCCAGATGTGGTGGAATGAGGAGCCTGTAATCCCAGCTACTCGGGAGGCTGAGGCAAGAGAATTGCTTGAACCCGGGATGCGGAGGTTGTAGTGAGCCGAGATTGCACCACTGCACTCCAGCCTGGGCAACAGAGCGAGACTGCATATCAAAAAAAAAAAAAAAAAAAGAAGAAGTCACAGCAGTGGAGTTTTGCCACATGAATATGATGGACAGAGAAGGGGCCGGGGAGTTAAGTATATATGCAAGCGACTAATTATAATGATGAGGCATGGAATCAAAGCTGAGGAAGGGGAAGGGTGGATGTAATGGGGATAGGGGATGGTGAAAAGGAGATAGAATCAACAAATAAAAGACAAGGCCGGGGGCCAGGCATGGTGGCTCACGCCTGAAATCCCAGCACTTTGGGAGGCTGAAGCAGGTGGATCACCTGAGGTCAGGAGTTCGAGACCAGCCTGGCCAACATGGTGAAACTCCATCTCTACTAAAAATACAAAAAATTAGCTGGACATGGTGTCACGCGCCTATAATCCCAACTACTCAGGAGGCTGAGGCTGAGGCAGGAGAATCACTTGAACCCAGGAGATGGAGGTTGCTGTGAGCTGAGATGAAGCCATTGCACTCCAGCCTGGGCAACAGAGCCAGACCCTGTCTCTAATAATAATAATAATAATAATAATAATTAATTAAACAAGCCAGAACTTAAAAAAATTTATTGAATACCTACTACGCCAGGCATTGTTTTAGACACTGGGGATGCTGTGAAGAGCAAGAAAACATCCCAGACCTCTGGAGTCTGCTTTGTAGTGGGGAGATGGTCAATAAACAAATAAATATTTAACATAATGTCAGATAATGATATCTGACAGAGAAAAGCACTGAATGTCTCAAAAAACAAAACAAAACAAAAATTAGCTGGGTGTGGTGGTGCTGCGCCTGCAATTCCAGCTATACCAGAGGCTGAGACGAGGTTGTAGTGAGCCAAGGTTGCACCACTGCACTCCAGCCTGAGCGACAGAGTGATGCTCAATCTCAAGGAAAAACAAACAAACAAACAAAAACAAAAACAAAAAAACAAGTTATAGGTGTTCATTTTTTTTTTTTTTGAGACGGAGTCTCGCTCTGCCGCCCAGGCTGGAGTGCAGTGCCCGGATCTCAGCTCACTGCAAGCTCTGCCTCCCGGGTTCACGCCATTCTCCGGCCTCAGCCTCCCGAGTAGCTGGGACTACAGGCGCCCGCCACCTCGCCCGGCTAGTTTTTTTTTGTTTTTCTTAACAGAGACGGGGTTTCACCGTGTTAGCCAGGATGGTCTCGATCTCCTGACCTCGTGATCCGCCTGTCTCGGCCTCCCAAAGTGCTGGGATTACAGGCTTGAGCCACCGTGCCCGGCCAGGTGTTCATTGTTAAAAAAAAAAAAAAGGCCCGGCGTGGTGGCTCACACCTGTAATCCCAGCATTTTGGGAGGCCAAGGTGGGCGGATCACAAGGTCAGGAGATTGAGACCATCCTGGCTAACACAGTGAAACCCCGTCTCTACTAAAAATACAAAAAATTAGCCGGGCATGGTGGCAGGCACCTGTAGTCCCAGCTACTCTGGAGGCTGAGGCAGGAGAATGGCGTGAACCCAGGAGGCGGAGCTTGCAGTGAGCCTAGATCAGCCACTGCACTCCAGCCTGGGCGACAGAGCAAGACTCCATCTCAAAAAAAAAAAAAAGTGTTAATGCTGAAAAGTATCAATAAGAAAAAAAAAAACAAAACAAAAACCTCTACAATTCAATCATCCAGAGAAAAGCACTGCCAATGTTGAAATACATTCTTCTTTGTTTCCGGCTTTCCCCCACTCCACTTTACATATCCTTAGCTTTTTTGAACATCTTTAGACGTCAAAAAAAAAAAGTATTTTTAACAGTCACATAGTGTTGATGTGGCATAATTTATTTGCCTACAGTAATTTTTGAATTATAGGTTGTTTGCAATTTTTTACCGAAAAAAAAATGTGTTTAAACAAAATGAATGGTAGAGCCATGTCATTACTCAAATTCAGAGAGCTTTTCAGGGAAGAGGCGATCACAGTTGAGAGGAGGCCAGCTAGGGAGCTGTGTGGGTGTGAGTGTTATGTCCAATGAGACTGCAGGAAAAATGAGTCCAGGGGCTCTGTGCCTGTGGAGGTGGCTATGTGAAGGTGGGAAGCTGCTCTGCACGGACTAGGGACTGCTCCTTCCAATGTTTTGAATTTAAAGATGGTGAAATCTCAATCTGAAGGACTAGAGATGGACGCTAGCGTTCCTGACCTCTGCCCTGTTGTAATATCCACAAACTAGATATTATGTTTTGGGTCCTTGTCTTTTTGTGTGTGTGGGGGTGGGGTGGGGGTGGGGGTAGGAGTTTTGCTCTGTCCCCCAAGCTGGAATGCAGTGGCGCGATCTCGGCTAACTGCAACCTCTGCCTCCCAGGTTCTCAAGCGATTCTCCTGCCTCAGCCTTCCGAGTAGCTGGAATTACAGGCGCGTGCCACCACGCCTGGCTAATTTCTGTATTTTTAATAGAGACAGGTTTCACCATGTTGCCCAGGCTGGTCTCGAACTCCTGACCTCAGGTGATCCGTCCGCCTCAGCCTCGCAAAGTGCTGGGATTACAGGCGTGAGCCCACCGCGCTTGGCTGGGTCCTTGTCTTGAAATGTGTCTCTGAGCCATTAGCCAGGGGCGGCAAAGAGGCCTGGAGGACAGCCTTTCCCCACACCCCCTCCGTTACTCTCAATCTGAGCTCCAGGTTTGGGCAGTTGAGGATTAGCCTGAGGCCAAGGACGAACGTGATAGGGTACGGGAGAAGGAACTCGGCGGTGGAGGGGGTTTTGTGCTCACATTTACAGTCAGGTACATTCCCAGTCCAGAAAGGATTCTCGGATGCAGTCACAAAAAGGAATGCGGTGGAAGGGCTGAGACTTGAGGGAGGGAAGGGTGGTGGGGGTAGGGCCAGGGTGTGGGTGGGTGGATGGATCGGGTTATATTTATATAGGGATAGGTTGATCTTGGAAGGCTGGAGACGGCGACATGGACAGGAAGAAGCGGAGGGCGAGGAGGACCAGAGGAGCACACAGATGAAGCCGGTGATGAAGGCTTTACAAGCGGGGAGGCGTGGGCTGGTGACAGGCGGAGGGAGGGGAGCGATTGCCTGCGTGTGCATGAATCTATATGAGAAGCGTGATGAGCGGCGGACAGGCTAGGGCAGGGCTGGGGCGTGGGCCGCGGAGCGCTGGTCGGGAAAGTGGGCATGGGAGATGGGAGAATAACGGGGTCGCGCGCCTCTGGCTTAATAGTTTGCTCCAATTGAGACTCAAGATTTCCTCCTCTCGTGGAAGGAAGCTGGGTCCGGGGCGTTGGGTGGCCGCGAAGAGCCGGGGCCCCGGGGAGCGCCGGGTGCTAGGTGTGCGCCGTGCGTCGCGGGAGGGGGGGGGGCGGGGGCGGGCTCCGCCCCTGGCAGGGGGCCTAAGCGCGCGCGAGGAGCCGCCGCCGCCGCCGCTCGGGGTCGCCTGGAGCCCCAGATTCCTGAGCGCTCGGCTCGTATGGCAGCCGCTTCGGCGCCCGGCCCCGCGGCCAGCTAGGGGCGGCCCCGCACTCCCCCACGGCCCCTCGGCGGCGCCCGTCGGATCCCGCCTCGCTCTGCGCCCCGGGGCGCGGCACCTCCCCGCCGGAGGTGAGGACTGAGGGGACAGGGCGCGCGGGGCTACGGGTGCGGTGGGGATTCCAGGCCCCGCGCTGCCGCCGAGCCCAGCGCGGCGGAGATAGGAAGGGGACGTGGGAGAGAGTGGTGGGGGGGCTGTCGGAGCTGTGGGGCGGAGACTGCTCGCTGCCGGGAACCGTCCCTCCCTCCGGCCCCCGCGTTCCCTCGGTGCTCGAGGCCGCCTCTTGGCGCTGTCCCCATCCCGCAGACCCCTCTGTCCTGACTGCGATCCCAGCCCCAGCCATTCCCGCGCCTGGCCTCGCTCCACGCTGCCCATCTTTCGCCTCCTTCTTGCAGACCTGGCTCCCGGGTTCCTGTCTTCGCTCTTCTCGCGCTCCTCGCCTGCTCAACCCTTCCCTGCCCCCACCCTCCCGCTACCCCCATCCCCTTCTTCTGTCCCGGCGCTCCTCTCCTTCGGCGGCTCCTGTCACTTGGAACCCGTATCCGTGCCGCTATCTCCGCGTCTGACCGCCTCCCAACTGGTGCCGTCCCACAGGTGTTCACGCGTCCGGCCGTCCATCCGTCCGTCCCCCCTGGTGCCGGCGCTGACCATGCCCAGCGGCTGCCGCTGCCTGCATCTTGTGTGCCTGTTGTGCATTCTGGGGGCTCCCGGTCAGCCTGTCCGAGGTGAGCGCGTCCACCGGGCTCCAGTCGCGGCCCTGTACAGCCGTCCTCGCTTGCACGTTGACCTCTGCCGGCCGGAGACGGCACTGCAGTCGCTCCGACCCGCGAGGCAAGGAAGACCAGGTTGCCTCTTTGGAATGGGATGGGTTTCTGTGTTATGTCCTGCCCTAGGGCTGAGTCCACTCAGTTACCGGAACCCCAATCCTCTCCTGAGTCCCGCATCCCAGCGAGCTGTGCCCTGACTCAGACTCACCCCTCCCACATCAATCTCTTGCAGCCGATGACTGCAGCTCCCACTGTGACCTGGCCCACGGCTGCTGTGCACCTGACGGCTCTTGCAGGTACCTGTCCTGAGCACGTGCCCCCAAACCCTTTGGTACCCATTTCCAAGCCCTTCACATGCACAACAGAGTGTCTAGGGGCTTCACACTCTACTCTTCATGCCTCATCACTCCCATGGCTGACTGGCTAGCCCCCATTTCCCCTTTACCTCAGCTTTCTTGCTTCTTCCAGTTTTTATTTCCCCACTTCTTTAATCTCCCAAATCTGATCCAGGGATTGTCCGAACCATTGCTCCTCAAGATACAGGGAGAGAGACCTAAAGCTTTAGAGAGCTTGGGGATTGGGTGCCATGAGGAAATGGAAAGATAAAGGAAAGAGAGAAAGGGAAATTGTTTAGCCTGGAAAAGAAATGCTGCAGGGAGAGTTGCTGGGGAGAAACACTTACAATGAAAGAGTATCTTCCTTGATGAGTTTGAGTAGTTGACTCACTGGGGTGGAGAGTGGAGATTGGGCACATTCTGTAGCAGGAGGAAAGTGGACATAAGGAAATGAGCTGATGGGGCAGGCAGTTCAATTGGCTGGGGGTCTTTGAAACTCTTCATCCCTGGAAGGCTTTTAAAATATGGGTCAAGCGTTTGCCCTGGAATCATGGTGGGAGGATAGTCTTGATGACTTTTTTTTGTTTGTTTTGTTTTGTTTTTGAGACGGAGCCTCGCTTTGTTGCCCAGGCTGGAGTGCAGTGGTGCGATTGCAGCTCACTGCAGCCTCTGCCTCTTGTGTTCAAGTGATTCCCCTGCCTCAGCCTCCTCAATAATGGATTACAGACGCGCACCACCATGCCCGGGTAATATTTTGTATTTTTTTGTAGAGACGGGGTTTCACCCAGTTGGCCAGGCTAGTCTTGAGCTCCTGACCTCAAGTGATCCACCCGCCTCGACCTCCCAAAGTGCTGGGATTACAGGCGTGAGCCACTGCACCCAGCCCTGATGGCCTTTCAAGGTCATTCTTCTTTAAATGTTTGTGAGCACCTCAGACATGCCAGGAGGGGTACTGGAGGCATTTATAGACATCTTATTTCTTCCTCTACTCAACCCTGCAAGGTGTATACCCAATTTACAGATGAGAAGACTGAGGCTCAGGTTAAAATACAGAACCAGGGTTTGAGAGCTGGTGTCTGATGGTCTGATTCCATATATGTGTCCTATGACCTTGCACAGTCCTACACCTACCTGGGACAGGTCTGCTTTCCCTTAGGGGCTGTCATATGTCCTCTTGGTTTCTAGAAGCTCTGGTTCTGTCTCCTCCATTTCTTCATATCCACAAGCCAGAACGCTGACCCTGTGTTTCTCCCCATCAGGTGTGACCCGGGCTGGGAGGGGCTGCACTGTGAGCGCTGTGTGAGGATGCCTGGCTGCCAGCATGGTACCTGCCACCAGCCATGGCAGTGCATCTGCCACAGTGGCTGGGCAGGCAAGTTCTGTGACAAAGGTAGGGGGGAGGAAGGGTAGTTGTTGGTTGGGAACCCCAGGTTTTTAGGGGAACAGCCATCAGTATTTATTGAGTGCCTATTGTGTCCTTGTCAAATCCTCAAATACATGGTATTTTATCATTTTTTTTATCTTAGACTTTTTATGTGTTGTCTGAATTGATCCTCAACATAACCCCATGGGGTAGGAAACACAGCTGCTAAAAATTGTACTCATTTTACAGATCAGGAAACTAAGGCCCACAGCAGAGCTATAACCTGCTCAAAGTCAGGTTTGTGTTTTTGTTTGTTTTTTGATGGAGTCTCACTCTGTCACCCAGGCTAGAGTGCAGTGGTGCGATCTCAGCTCACTGTAACCTCTGCCTCCCAGGTTCAAGCAATTCTCGTGCCTTAGCCTCCCAAGTAGCTGGGATTACAGGCACCCGCCACTTTGGCAAATTTTTGTATTTTTAGTAGAGATACGGTTTCACCATGTTGGCCAGGCTGGTCTTGAACTCCTGACCTCAAGTGATCCATCTGCCTCGGCCTCCCAAAGTGCTGGAATTATAGGTGTGAGCCACTGCACCGGCCTAATGTTTGTATTTTTAGTAGAGATGGGGTTTTGCCATGTTGGCCAGGCTGGTCTTGAACTCCTGACCTCAAGCCATCTGCCTACCTTGGTCTTCCAAAGTGCTGAGATTATAGACATGAGCCACTGTACCCAGCCCAAGGTCAGTTTGAGACAGACTGAGAGCCAGGGCCAGGAGCCTCCTGACTCCAAATTCAGTGTTGTTGTCTCTCCCTAGTATACCACACCAGCCTGGGCTCGGTTTGTAGTATAGCCACACCCATAGAACCTGAGGCCTGGAAGGCGTGGACAAGTCTGGTCTGGGGACCAGATGGGAGGGGTTATCCCAGAGCCTTTCCTGTCCCTTCTCCAGATGAACATATCTGTACCACGCAGTCCCCCTGCCAGAATGGAGGCCAGTGCATGTATGACGGGGGCGGTGAGTACCATTGTGTGTGCCTACCAGGCTTCCATGGGCGTGACTGCGAGCGCAAGGCTGGACCCTGTGAACAGGCAGGGTGAGTGCTGGGCCCTCGGGGTGAGTGGAAGGTTAGACCAGAACCTGGTGATGGGATGAGAAAAGAGGCAGGACTGTTGGGAGGGTAGGGGACTGAGGGTCAGACCACACAGGGACACTCAGATAAAACCCCTGCATGCCAAAGTGTTCCTAGTTCTGGGTTTCTCCACTCTTTTCTTGTACCTTCTGAGCCATTTCTTCAACAATCTATAGGAGCTAGAGAGGTAACAAATGTGTGACTGCTCTGGTTGGGGAGGGTGGGTGTGGGGAGGTTGAGGGGCCTGGGTCTCCCCTCATCCTCTCCTGAACATTGGCCTGTACCCTTCTGCGTCACAGTAGGGATGAGGAAACAGCCTGCAGGGCTGGACTTGTCCTCATTTCCACATCAGGCCCAGAAGCCTGCAAGGATAATAATAGCACACTTATCCTGAGCCTTGCCTTCCGGCTGGGCCCTGTGCTAACTGCTTGATATTGATTATTTCACTTAACCCTCACAATTAGGGAAGCTGGGTACTATTTTTATTCTCATTTTTAAAATGAGGTATTTGGCCGGACGCAGTGGCTCACGCCTGTAATCCCAGCACTTTGGGAGGCCGAGGCGGGCGGATCACGAGGTCAGGAGATCAAGACCATCCTGGCTAATACAGTGAAACCCCGTCTCTACTAAAAATACAAAAAATTAGCCGGGCGTGGTGGCAGGCACCTGTAGTCCCAGCTACTCAGGAGGCTGAGGCAGGAGAATGGCGTGAACCTGGGAGGCGGAGCTTGCAGTGAGCTGAGATCGCGCCACTGTGCTCCAGCCTGGGCGACACAGCGAGACTCTGTCTCAAAAATAAATAAATAAAAAATAAAATGAGGTATTTGAGGCTCGGAGAGTGTCGCCCAAGGTGACATGGTGAGCAGAGGTCAGGATACGGACCTGGGCTACCCTACAGGTGTTAAGTTGCTTTCATGTCCTCTCCCACCCCTACTGCAGCTCCCCATGCCGCAATGGCGGGCAGTGCCAGGATGACCAGGGCTTTGCCCTCAACTTCACATGCCGCTGCTTGGTGGGCTTTGTGGGTGCCCGCTGTGAGGTGAACGTGGATGACTGCCTGATGCGGCCTTGTGCTAATGGTGCCACCTGCCTTGATGGCATAAACCGCTTCTCCTGCCTCTGTCCTGAGGGCTTTGCTGGACGCTTCTGCACCATCAACCTGGATGACTGTGCCAGCCACCCATGCCAGAGAGGGGCCCGCTGTCGGGACCGTGTCCATGACTTCGACTGTCTCTGCCCCAGTGGCTATGGTGGCAAGACTTGTGAGCTTGTCTTACCTGTCCCACACCCCCCAACCACAGTGGACACCCCTCTAGGGCCCACCTCAGCTGTGGTGGTACCTGCCACGGGGCCAGCCCCCCACAGTGCGGGGGCTGGTCTGCTGCGGATCTCAGTGAAGGAGGTGGTGCGGAGGCAAGAGGCTGGGCTAGGTGAGCCTAGCTTGGTAGCCCTGGTGGTGTTTGGGGCCCTCACTGCTGCCCTGGTTCTGGCTACTGTGTTGCTGACCCTGAGGGCCTGGCGCCGGGGTGTCTGCCCCCCTGGACCCTGTTGCTACCCTGCCCCACACTATGCTCCAGCATGCCAGGACCAGGAGTGTCAGGTTAGCATGCTGCCGGCAGGGCTCCCCCTGCCACCTGACTTGCCCCCTGAGCCTGGAAAGACCACAGCACTGTGATGGAGGTGGGGGCTTTCCGGCCCCCTTCCTCACCTCTTCCACCCCTCAGACTGGAGTGGTCCTTTCTCACCACCCTTCAGCTTGGGTACACACACAGAGGAGACCTCAGCCTCACACCAGAAATATTATTTTTTTAATACACAGAATGTAAGATGGGATTTTATCAAATAAAACTATGAAAATGCAAGTGGGCTCCTATGCCAGAAAAACCCACCTGGCGTTCCAGATGCAAGAGGGCCAGAGCAGAGGCCTGGTTCTGGGGAAGCCTCAGGATGCTGCCCACCAAGGAGTGATTTCCAAAGAGTAACCCAGGGTGCCCTTTTCCCTTCTGGGGAAGTGTGGAGAGGTAGAGCCCCAGAGGAGAATGTAAACAAGCAGCCAGCACCTCTATACAGGCCTGGCCGGGATCAGAGAGAGGGGAGAACACTGCAGGGTGTGGGATGGAGCTCAGCGACCTCCGAGTGAGGCGGGGACTCCCTGCTGGCTGCTCTGCAGCAGCTGCTGGAATAGCGAGTGGGGCTGGTTGCGCAGGGTGGCCGGGGAGTCCAGCTCTACCACTCTCCCCGCTTGTAGCACCAGCACCCGGTCTGAGTTCAGGATCGTGTTGAGCCTGTGATGGGGAAGATGGTCAGTGTAAGGGATAAGGGACAATGACCTAAGTGAGAACACTGACCTGCTTCCCCTCCTCTCCCCTCGGGACACCACAGGTCTGTCCCCACAGGCTTTAGCCCCTGGCTTGGTGCTGGGGAAGGGACTGCAAAGTCCCTCAGATAATGTGCTATAAAGGGCCCTAGGCAGTACCTGGAGAAGGAAGAGCTGAGATTTGGGGGGCAGAATCTCTAAGGCCCTGACCACTGGGGTCCCTGAAAGCAATGGAGGCTCTGGGTGCATGCTACCACAGTCCCTGATTAGGCTGTCACTGGGTGTTTGCACACCTATGGGCAATGGTCAGCACTGTCTTGTTGGCAAAGCGTTTGCAGATGGTCTGCTGGAGCAGCTGGTCTGTCTTCTGGTCCACACTTGCTGTGGCCTCATCAATACACAGGATCTGGAATATGGGAATGCGGTAGGGGATAACAAAGGAGAGGCTGTAGGGTGGGCTGGGCCTGGCCCAAGCAACAGCCCCTACCACACTTTTAGCTCTAATAGGAAAATGAACTTGGTCCCCTAAAACCTCTCCGGACTCCACCTCCCCACCCCCTTGCCCCCCGCCTCCTTCCTGGCCCTCTCTATTGTCTCTTTCTCTCACCTTACCTTGGCATCTGTGAGGAGAGCCCTGGCCAGACACAACAGCTGCCTCTGCCCAAGAGATAAGCTCCGGCCCCCCTCACCTAGCTCACCATCCAGACCACCTGCAAGGAAAGCATCTTCACTGCAGGGCCCAGGCCCTCCCTGCCCCCTTCTTGCTCTAGGGTAAGGGTCCAGCACTCACCCATGGAGGTAATCACCTCACTCAGGTGGCACTGCTCCAGGGCCTGCCACAAGGCCCTGTCCTTATGTAGGCCCCGGGGATCCAGGTTTTCTCGAACAGTCCCACTGAACAAAAAGGGCTCCTGGGGGATGATAGCCAGCTGGGATCTGTGGGACAATGACATGGAGTCCAGCGGTTGGAGATGTAGCCACTTCTGCTCCCAGCTCAGTTTCTGACTACAGCACTAGCACCTCCACGAAAGCCCGGGGATGAGACCTGAACATAACCCCACTCTGCTCCCCACCAAATGATCCGCTAGTAGCTGGGTACCTAGAACTGTGCCAATGCTATAAGCAATACCAAAGAAACCAAAGGCTGGACTCTGTCCTCAAGGAGCCTACATTTCACGGAGGTGTACACACACAAACCAGAGAAAACAAATGGGCTAAACTGTGTGGCACTGACTCCAGGGGCAGCAGTGGCTACGCAGGGAATGACCAGAGCGAATGAAAGGGCAGGTGACACTTCAAGGTTGGAGTGGGCCTGTAATTGGGTCCTGAAGACATGGTAGAGTTATAAGGTAGGGCCACCACAGCTTAGAAGAGAAGGCAGAAGAGGCAGGCCTAGGGCTTTAGGATACAGCTTCCCTACCTTTTCCATGTCACTGTACTCACAGAAAATGATATTAGGTTGACCTGAGGGTAGAGAAGGGATGTATACCCTCCAGTGGGGCCACCTGAAGCCAAGGGCAACTGGCTCAGGTCTCAAGCTGTCCGAAGCACTGCCTGCTGAGCCTGAGGGCTCAAGGGATCAGTATCTTGGGGCACAAGAGTGGAGGATGTGTGGTGGGAAGTACAAGAAAGATGCAGCTGGAAAGGGTCAGGGCAAGGACAACCTTGAGATCACCAGCCATGAATCTGGACCTGGGCACTAGGAGTTCTCTGTCCTCGCCTGCTCATCCTGTCCTCCGTTTCAGCCCCTTGATCAGCCCTAGTTGCCCTGAGTTTATATAAAGCCTTCCTAGCTGTGCCCTCCTCTAAGTGCTAGTAGTTCTGGTTCCCCCTTCCCCCTCCCAAGTCCATCTCCTCCAGACCTGAGCTGGGCCAGCTCCAGCTGGCTGATGTCCACGCCATCCAGCAGCACTCGCCCTGAACTGGGCTCTAGCAGCCGGAAGAGCACCAACAACAGGGAGGACTTGCCGGAGCCCGTGCGGCCCACGATGCCCAACTTCTCTCCAGGCTGCACGCAGAAGGTCACTCCATCCAGGGCATTCGGCAGCCCTGGCCGGTACGCCAACACCACGTCCTGGAACTCCACGCCCCCCTGGGTCAGCCAGCCGGTGCCCAACTGGTGGAGTCCATGGGTGGGAGATAGAGGGGAAGAGGGAGATGGGGGAGATGAGGAGCAATGGTGAGGAGGGGAGAATAATGAGAAATGAACAGTGTGAGAGGAAAGGTGAGAGAATAAGAGATGGGGAAGAAGGGACATGGTGAAGAATTTTGGTCATCATGAAGAGAGGTTATGGGAGCTGAGAAAGATGGGTGGGTAAAAAGAAAGAAATTGTGGGGGAGGCTGGGGCTTTCAGGGTTCCAGAGCTTTGGCCTGGGGTCGGGGTACAGGCCTACCTGCAGTGGCTGGCCCTGGGGTTCCTGGGGCAGGTCACAGGAGTACTCTTCCAGCCGCTCAACGCTTACCAGCATGGCCTCCGTCTGTGTGAAGCTGCTCACCAGGCCCGAGAGCAGGCCCGTCAGGGACAGGGCATAAGACAGCGACAGGCCCACCAGCCCTGGGGGAGAGGATAACAGCTGCTGGGAGAGCTTGGACACTGGGATGTGTATGGGAGACTCCCCAAGCTGTGGACTGCGGGCATTTAAAGGAAGCAACAGAGGCTGGGCGCGGTGGCTCACGTCTGTAATCCCAGCACTTTGGGAGGCCGAGGCGGGTGGATCACAAGGTAAGGAGTTTGAGACCAGCCTAGCCAACATGGTGAAACCTGTCTCTACTAAAAATACAAAAATTAGCCAGGCGTGGTGGTGCGTGCCTATAATCCCAGCTACTCAGGAGGCTGAGGCAGGAGAATCGCTTGAACCTGGGAGGAAGAGGAAGAGGTTGCAGTGGGCTGAGATCGTGCCACTGTACTCCAGCCTGGGCAACAGAGCAAGACTCCATCTCAAAAAAAAAAAAAAAAGGAAGCAACAGAGAAGCAGGAGGGTGACAGGACCTAGCCTGGAGCACAGGAGGCTGGATGCAGGGCACAGGGTGGGCATGGAGAAGCTGGGAGGGATGGCATGTGGGATACTGAAGTGGGCTGGGGCAGTGTGGTGGGGACGGGGTGAAAGCAGGAAAGGGACTGAGACCAGCAGCTCAGAAAACTCATTCTAGTCCCCGAGCCGCCACCACCACCTGGGGACTGTCACTCAACTCCAAACGG
Organism: Theropithecus gelada; assembly: GCF_003255815.1. Lineage (NCBI taxonomy): Eukaryota > Metazoa > Chordata > Mammalia > Primates > Cercopithecidae > Theropithecus > Theropithecus gelada. The sequence continues at coordinate 45,818,049 of NC_037671.1, read as the reverse complement.
GGGTGATGATGATAATCATGATACATCCTCACAAGGAACCCTGGGTGGGAGGCAAAAATGTTGGGGGGACAGTGCAGGGAGAGATCTGGGAGAAGGGTGGACCAACTTGCGGGTGAGGTAGGGGTGAGGGGTCCTGGGTGGCACCTGGGTTAGCAAGGCCCTGCTGGTGCTGCACCAGGGCAATGCCTGCGATAGCGCTGACCACTGCTGCCCCCATGAGCTGTAGCCGAATGTCCAGCCACTGCATTGTGGCACTGGTGGCAAACTGGCACCTCTGGTTTAGCTCAAGGAGTCGCTGGTTCTCCTCCTCAAACCTAGGGAAGGCCAGATAGATGTGAGGCCGGCCACTCCACTGCTGCCCTGAGCCACCCAGCCTCAGGGCCTCCACAGGGAAGGCCCTCTTGGGCAGTTCCTTCTTGGCAGCTGATCTATATACCCACAGGCCTCCCGCAGGGCTGCAGATGCCAGTGTGCTCTTTCAAAGTGGGTGTCTGCTCTGCCTCCCTATGTCCTTCTTCTGTTGCTTTCCTCCTTCCCCACCCCTTGTCCCCAGGAGGGCTGAACCAACCATACCCTGCATATTCCTCTTCTCAGGGGTCTCTCTTTTCCTCTCCCCTCAACACCTCATCCCCCTGGGCTCTGGTTCACACACCTGTAGGTGGCCCCTGTGGCCCGGAGCACAGAGAGGCCAGCTAAGGTATCAGCCAGATGGGTATAGAGTGGAGACAGGGTGAGGCTGCCCAGGCGCCGCAGCTCCCGTGAGGAGGCCCTGTAGTGGCGCTGCACGTGATAGTAGATGATGCTCAAAGGCGGCAGCAGCAGCAGCAGCCAGGGCAGGCCAGAGCCCAGCACGGCCAGGAGCCCCAGCAGGCCTGCCGCGTTGGCCAGGAGGATGTTGAGGATGAAGGGCAGGCTGTCATCCACACAGGCCACGTCAGAGGAGAAGCGGTTTAGGATCCGGCCCGTGGGTGTAGCATTGAAGAAAGTTACTGGTGCCTGGGAGAAGGACGCTGATTGGGCCAGGGCAGAGTCTGACAGAAAAGGGGTTGGTGGGCAGCCCTGGGGGAGGTGGGGTGGAGGGGAAGGCCTAAGATAGAGAATAGGGAAGGACTAAAATATCCCCAGAATTTGGGGGCAGAGAGGAGAGATTGGCAGAGCTTGAGGAAGAATATCCCAGGGCAGGAAAGACTCTCCCATCCCCAGTGGAGCCCGAGTATTGGGAGGACATTCCACAGGGCTAGGACTGCGCTCCCCTACCCGAGGTCCCAGCCCCTCACCATAAGGACTCGATGCAGCAGGCGTCGATGCAGGGTGGCAGCTGCTTCAAGGGTGCCTGCTGCAAAGAGCACTGCCCGGAGAAGGGTGCAGAGGGAGTTGACACCAGCAATGGTCGCATATACGGTGAGGTAGAAACGGATGTCTGAGGAGCCATTGGGGGCAGCTTTGGGCAGTGGGAACACTGGGGTGCTGGGTGGTGAGGAGGGGGGCTTTGGGTAACCAAAAGTAGGGCCACTCAGGGGTCCTTTCTCCTCCCCCATGCCATCTCTCCCACCCTCCAGAAGCCACAGCATCTGGAATACCGGCCCCAACCCTCACTCCCTGCCTGGCGACCACTCTGAGAGCACCAGGCCCACCCCCAGCCCCAGCCACTCACTAGAGGTTTCCAGGGGAAAAGAGGAGCAGTTGCGGAGAGAAGAGCCCCGTAGAAGCTGGGCTGGTGGAGGCTTGCACCTCTTGGGAGCTATTCTCAGCCTTCAGCTGAGAGATCCAGTGAGAGAGCCACCAGTCAGCAGCGTTCCGCGTGGCTGGGTGGGTACAGGAAGGAAAAAGCTGTAAGAGGCTCCTCTCCCTCGTTCATTCTATTCCAATGCGCCCTTTCTCCACCCTTGCCTCTGGTTCCTGCCCATCTCCATCCCCCTGGCCTGGCCTTCCCACCCTGCCACTACCCCAGTCCTCCCTAATGTGGGCTTCTCTCATAGGCCGGTCACCCTTCAGCTCTGGGGAGAACAGGATCTCAGACTTGCAGAATGGGAGCTAACCTGGGGGGCAGAATGGAAGCCAGCTATAGAGCACATGCCTCTGGCCCCTGGGCATCTCTCAGAAATAGAAGTATGGCTTTTGTCCCAGCTGTGACCCATGCTTGGTGAGTCTCTGGGCCTTATAATGATTAGTGCAAGGTAATGGGCACCTGGACAGCATAGCCGTCATGGTGTAAGAGACTCCCAGGCACACTCTCACCTTGCATGAGGAGCAGAGAGAAGAGGATGGCTAAGGCCAAGCCCTGGCCCACAGCCTTCCAGTAAGCTTGGTACACATGCAAGGCCACGGCGCCCTCCTTCTTGCTTTCTTCCTGCAGCAGGCCACCAGATGTGCTCTGCTCCTCCTCCAGCCCCTCCTTTGTTTTCTCTGGGTTTTGTACTGACTGGGCTGTGGCTGTGAGAATCAGGGGTCATGGAGGAATTAAGCTTGCAGGGTGCCAGTTGAAAACTCAGTATTTCAGAGGAGCGGCCAGCCTTTGTAGAAAAAGCTCTACAGTGTGGCAGTGAAAAGCAAGCTCTTTTCTCCCACTGGGGAGCCATACCTGAGTCAGACTTTTGTCCATTCTCAGCCCAGGCTTTGGGGACAGGTTGTACCAGTGGCAGAATCTCAGAGGGAGGTCCTGGAGGGTAGAAGGGGAGATTAGGAGGGGGCTGTTCTGAGTCTATACTATGCCTTTCTCAGTGCGTGTACAGATCCTACCTCCCATCCTCTTAGGTCTCCCTCTCTAAGCACCCTAGCAGGATACCCCTAGACCTCGAGCAGGACTCCTAGGCCTCCTTCCCTAACCCATCCTGCTCTGGATACCCCTAGACCTCGAGCAGGACTCAAGTCCATCCTTGTAAACCTCGATTCTGACCAGCAGAGAGGGACGAATGTCCATCCCCGAGAGGACAGCCAGAACTATGCCTGCCACTCTGTCCAGGGTTACTTCTCATTACTGCAGAGCTTTTTCTTATGCTTCACTCAATTCCTAATATCTGGTTGGAGCTTCATTTCCTCCTATTTCTCTCCCAGTGAACTTGCAGGTGGTCACATCCCCCTGCATAAAAATCTTTCAGAGTGGCCGGGCGCGGTGGCTCAAGCCTGTAATCCCAGCACTTTGGGAGGCCGAGACGGGCGGATCACGAGGTCACAAGATCAAGACCATCCTGGCTAACACGGTGAAACCCCGTCTCTACTAAAAAATACGAAAAACTAGCCGGGCAAGGTGGCGGGCGCCTGTAGTCCCAGCTACTCGGGAGGCTGAGGCAGGAGAACGGCGTGAACCCGGGAGGCGGAGCTTGCAGTGAGCTGAGATCCGGCCACTGCACTCCAGCCTGGGCGACAGAGCGAGACTCCGTCTCAAAAAAAAAAAAAAAAAATCTTTCAGAGTTTAAAAATTTTTGTTTTTACAAAAAGACCATTCTAAACCTGACTCTTTATCTTCTCTGAAGATATGAGACTGTTCTCAGAGACCCTGGGCCTCTAAGTTCCCAAGAGCATCCAGTCACAAAGCCCATGAGTCCCAAATACACTGGCATTTCACCAACGTGCTCCTTTTCCCTCCTGTTCTCCCAGTTCCTCACACCAGCTCTGTGAAGGCAGGAAGCAGCAATGACTGGTTCAGGCCACACATGCAGCAGGTGGCAGAGTCTATACTTCACAATCCCCTGCCATACCTGGGCAGATACCTCCCTCACGCGCGGTTCCTGCCCCCATTACCAGCCTGGATGAGGCGCCCGGCCTCCATTAGCAGCACCACATCAGCCCTTTCCAGGTACTCGGTGCGGTGGGTGCACAGCAGCCGTGTGCTGTGGCTTAGCATGCCCAGGATGCACCTGTGCAGCAGGTGGTTGGCCACATCTGCATCCACAGCGGCCAGAGGGTCATCGAGGAGATAGAGCTCCTTTTCCTAGAGAGACGTGAGGGTACTGTGGGCACCAGGACCCAAAGGCTCTCCTGGGAAGATCTCCAAGTGGTCAGAGAAGACAGTTGAGATAAACTCTGGGGGCTACCCCTACACTAGCAGAGAAAGAGGTGAGACCTGAGGGTGGACATCCCTTCAGGCAAGAAAGAACAGCACCCCCAGGGCCAGCACTCAGCTTTCCTAGCTCCCAGGCCCTCAGCCCACATAACGTTTTTTTTTTTTTTTTTTTTTTTTTTAAAGACACAGTCGCCGGGTGCGGTGGCTCAAGCCTGTAATCTCAGCACTTTGGGAGGCCGAGACGGGCGGATCACGAGGTCAGGAGATCAAGACCATCCTGGCTAACACGGTGAAACCCCGTCTCTACTAAAAAATACAAAAAACTAGCCGGGCCAGGTGGCGGGCGTCTGTAGTCCCAGCTACTCGAGAGGCTGAGGCAGGAGAATGGTGTAAACCTGGGAGGCGGAGCTTGCAGTGAGCTGAGATCCGGCCACTGCACTCCAGCCTGGGCGACAGAGCGAGACTCCGTCTCAAAAAAAAAAAAAAAAAGACACAGTCTTGCTCTGTTGCCCAGACTGGAGTGCAATGGCATGAACACCACTCACTGCAGCCTCTACTTCCCAGGCTCAAGTAATCCTTCCCACCTCAACCTCCTGAGTAGCTGGGACTACAGGTGCATGCTATCAAGCCCAACTAAATTTTTTTGGAGACAGGGTTTCATTCTTGTCACCCAGGCTGGAATGCAATGGTGTGATCTTGGCTCACTGCAACCTCTGCCTCCCAGGTTCAAGCAATTATCCTGCCTCAGCCTCCTGAGTAGCTGGAATTACAGGCATGCGCCACTATGCCCAGCTAATTTTTGTATGTTTTTCAGTAGAGATGGGGTTTCACCATGTTGGCCAGGCTGGTCTCGAACTCTTGACCTCAAGTGATTCACCTTCCTTGGCTTCCCCAAGTGCTAGGATTACACCAACTAACTTTAAAATTGTTTTTTGTAGGCCGGGCGCGGTGGCTCAAGCCTGTAATCCCAGCACTTTGGGAGGCCGAGACGGGCAGATCACGAGGTCAGGAGATCGAGACCATCCTGGCTGACACGGTGAAACCCCGTCTCTACTAAAAAATACAGAAAATTAGCCGGGCGAGGTAGCGGGCGCCTGTGGTCCCAGCTACTCAGGAGGCTGAGGCAGGAGTATGGCGTGAACCCGGGAGGCGGAGCTTGCAGTGAGCTGAGATCCGGCCACTGCACACCAGCCTGGGCGGCAGAGCGAGACTCCGTCTCAAAAAAAAAGAAAAAAAAAATTATTTTTTGTAGAGACAGGGTTTTGCCACATTACCCAGGCAGGTCTTGAACTCCTGGCCTCAAGCAATCCTCCTGCCTTGGCCTCCCAAAGTGCTGGGATTACGACCTAAGCCACCACGCCCAGCCTACAAATACTTTTTTTTTTTTTTTTGAGACAGAGTTTCACTCTTTTTGCCCAGGCTGGAGTGCAATGGCACGATCTCGGCTCACCACAACCTCCGCCTCTTGGGTTCAAGCAATTCTCCAGCTTCAGCCTCCCGAGTAGCTGGGATTACAGGCATGCGCCACCATGCCTGGCTAATTTTGTATTTTTAGTAGAGACGGGGTTTCTCCATGTTGGTCAGGCTGGTCTTGAACTCCCAACCTCAGGTGATCCACCCACCTCGGCCTCCCAAAGTGCTGGGATTACAGGAGTGAGCCACCGCGCCCGGCCACAAATACTTTTTAAAGGGCCTTGAACTCTGCTTTAAATCTGCAAACGGGGATGGGATGGCCAATACCTCAGGAACATGCAACAGAGGACGGAAGGAACCAGATGCTAAGGAAAATATTCCTATCCTCCTAACTCAGCCACGCTCCCAAGGCTCCCCCCACCTCCCTGCCACTGTAACCTCCATCTTTAACTGACCTGGTAGACAGCACGAGCAAGGGCAATCCGGGCACGCTGTCCCCCGCTTAGGGTCACACCCTTCTCCCCCACCTCTGTCTGGTCTCCAACAGGCAGGATCTGATGGAACAAGTTCCCCAGTGGGTCAAGGAGCTCCCCATTATCTTCTGGCCCACTTCTTATCCCTTTGCAGGAAAGAGATAGTGGGAGTCAAGAGAAGTAGGGAGCTTGAGGAGAGTAGACTTAAATTTGGGGTGAGCTAGTCAGAGAAGACAAGACACACTTCCAACAACATCGAGCATTTATCAAACACTTACTATGTGCCTAGCACTTTGCAGGCATTCTCTCATTCAAGCCCCATGATAATCTTATGAAGATGGTATCATGGTATCATTTCCGTTTCTCACGTGCAACCAAAGCTCAGACAGATTAACTAGCTGGCTCACAGCTAGTAAGGGGCAGGACACGAGTTCAGATTCTTCTTTTTTTTTTTTTTGAGATGGAGTCTCGCTCTGTCGCCCAGGCTGGAGTGCAATGGCACAATCTCCGCTCACTGCAAGCTCTGCCTCCCGGGTTCACGCCATTCTCCTGCCTCAGCCTCCCGAGTGGCTGGGACTATAGGCGCCCACCACCATGCCTGGCTAATTTTTTATATTTGTAGTAGAGACGGAGTTTCACCATGTTAGTCAGGATGGTCTCGAACTCCTGACCTCGTGATCTGCCCACGTCGGCCTCCCAAAGTGCTGGGATTACAAGCGTGAGCCACTGTGCCTGGCCACGAGTTCAGATTCTTTTTTTTTTTTTTTTTTTTTGAGACGTAGTCTCACTCTATCACCCAGGCTGGAGTGCAGTGGCGCGATCTCAGCTCACTGCAAGCTCCGCCTCCCGGGTTTACACCATTCTCCTGCCTCAGCCTCCCGAGTAGCTGGGACTACAGGCGCCCGCCACCTCATCCGGCTAGTTTTTTGTATTTTTTAGTAGAGACAGGGTTTCACCATGTTAGCCAGGATGGTCTCGATCTCCTGACCACGTGATCTGCCCACCTTGGCCTCCCAAAGTGCTGCGATTACAGGCATGAGCCACTGCACTTGGCCTACTATCTTGTCTTTTTAACAGGCAAGGTAGTAAGATATCTTGGGCAGATTTTATGTAAAAGCTTTTATGTTTTTACTTTTTTTTTTTTGTGAGACAGTCTTGCTCTGTCGCCCAGGCTGAAGTGCAGTGGCATGATCTCAGCTCACTGCAACCTCTACCTCTTGGGTTCAAGCGATTCTCCTGCCTCAGCCTCCAGAGTAGCTAGGACTACAGGTGTGAGCTGCCACACCCGCTGCAATCTCTGCCTCCTGGGTTCAAGCTGATTCTCCTGTCTCAGCCTCCTAAGTAGCTGGGTTTACAGGTGCCCACCACCACGCCCAGCTATTTTTTGTATTTTTAGTAGAGACGGGGTTTCATCATGTTGGCTAGGCTGGTCTCGAACTCCTGACCTCGTGATCTGCCCACGTCGGCCTCCCAAAGTGCTGGGATTAGAGGCGTGAGCCACCACTGTAAGCCTGGCTGCCCTGGGTGGTATTGAACTCCTGACCTCAAGCGATCCACCCACCTTGGCCTACCAAAATGCTAGGATTACGGGCATGAGCCACCACGCCTGGCCGATCATTCATTGCTACATCAAGCTTTCCCAAGTCTGCTAGGTCCTAGGTACTGTTGTAGGCACTAAGGAAAGAGATGAACAACAAAGCTTTTAGCTCAGGGACTCACCATGTAGTGGATCACAGGTGCTTCCTCTGCATGAGGAAGGGAATCCCTTTGCTTAGTAGACCATTCCTGAGGCCACGAGAAGGCTTAGAAGTAGTACATTCCTTCTCTGAAAACCTACGAAAGCTGGGCTGGGCATGGTGGCTCAGGCCTGTAATCCCAGCACTTTGGGAGGCCAAGGCGGGCGGATCACTTGAGCCCAAGAGTTTGAGACCAGCCTGGGCAACATGGTGAATCCCCGTCTCTACTAAAAATACAAAAATTAGGCGGGCTTGGTGGCTCACACCTGTAGTTCCAGCTACTCGGGAGGCTGAGGCAGAAGAATCGCTTGAACCCGAGAGGCAGAGGTTGCAGTGAGCCGAGATCACTCCACTGCACTCCACTCTGTGCGACAGAGCAAGACTCTGTCTCTCACGCACAAAAAAGTAAAAACTTATAAAAGCTTTTACATCAAATCTGCCCAAGATATCTTACTACCTTGCCTGTTAAACAGACAGGGTAGGAAGCCAGGCATGGTGGCTCACGCCTGTAATCCCAGCACTTTGGGAGGCCGAGGTGGGCAGATCACAAGGTCAGGAGATTGAGACCATCCTGGCCAACATGGTGAAACCCCATCTCTACTAGAAATACAAAAATTAACTAGGCGTGGTGGCATGCAGCTGTAGTCCTAGCTACTCGAGAGGCTGAGGCAGGAGAATTGCTTGAATCCAGGAGGCGGAGGTTAGAGTGAGCCGAGATTGTGCCACTGCACTCCAGCCTGGTGACAGAGTGAGACTCCATCTCAAAAAAGCAAAACAAAACAAAACAAAGCAAAACAAAAATTAGCTGGGTGTGGTGGCTCACTCCTGTAGTCCCAGCCACTTGAGGGGCTGAGGTGGGAGGATCGTTTGAGCCCAGGAGGCAGAGGCTGCAGTGAGCCAAGATGGCGCCATTGCATTCCAGCCTAGGGGACAGAAAAAAGACCCTATCTCAAAAAATAAATAAATAAAGACGAATAAAAAGAATGACAGCTGGATACAGGATGCCCCATGGTCAAGGTTAAAGGTGCTCCTTTTCAGGGACATTCTACATTTACCTGGGTAGGGTAGTGGTGGTGACATTCTTGAAGGGGACAGCGGGACTGGGTGGGAAGTCAGGGGAGAAATCTGGAATCTCTTCTCCTATACATGCAGTACTCTGGACTGGGGGCAAGGGGAAATCTAATAGGCTTGGCAGGTTTCCCTAGGGTGACCTGCAACCAAATGAGACCTTGACTCTTCCAAGCCTTCACGGTGGGAAGTGGGTATGGAGAAGGGGACAAGGAGCCCGGCTGTGCAGAGCTAAGCCTGACAAGTGGAACCCTCCCTACCTCCAGAGGCCTTAGAGCTCTTCCCACTGCTGTGGAGAACACATAGTCATCACCCTACTGGGCCCTATGGGAAGGGGCAGCTGGACACTCTGGGAGGACCACAGTCCGACGGCCATTCCTAGATGAGTGATGCCCAAGCAGAAGCAACCCCTTTCCGGAAAAGCAAAGCGCTGGTTTGAGGTGTCAGCGACACTGGAAAAGCAGGCAGCTAAGAGGTTTCAAGGCCAGGCACTCACACTGAGATCATCATTGAGGGCGCAGGCTTCTAGCACCTCCTTGTACAGCTGTGCATCAAATGTCTTCCCAAAGAGGATGTTGTCTCGGATGGTGGCAAACTGGATCCAGGGTTCCTGGGTGGCCAGGCCAAAGCCCTTGGACAGCCCCCACACCGCCACGCGCCCACGCAGCCTGCAGAGAGCCAGGCCAGCAATATGGGGACCAGCTCTCTGCTGGGTCCCTCCATGCCCAGCCCTTGCTTCCTAGAAACCTCCCCAGGCTGCTGTCTTCCACACAGGGTCCCTCTTCATATCACATGACTGAGCTGGCAGCTCCTGAGGTCACAGGGTCCTAACGAAGCCCATTCTGGGTGGAGAAGGGAAGAAATTGCTCTTTGGCTACAGCCAAGCAGCTGTTGTATTTACATGTGCTCAGGAGCTCAGTAGAGAGTATGGCTACCACATTGTACTTGTTCTCATCTGAAAGCAAGGTCCTCCCTCAAACCTATGCTCCTCTCTGGATCCCTCCCCTGCACAGTCACATTTCTGAAAGAATAGCTGACACGGGATGTTTCCATTCCTTTGCTCACTATTATAGCGTTTAAAACACTCTGGTGTAATGATTACAATGATTCGCTTTCTTGGCCACCTCCTTCTTTCCAGATTGAAAACTCTCCCAATAAAGGGACCATGCGTTGCTCTTCTTAGTACCCCTGACCCCCAAAAGGGGTCCAACATATAGCAGGGGCTCAGTGTTTGCTAAAGGACAAAGTGAGGACAGGGGTGCATAAGAGGTTGGTTACCTGTGGAGCTCTCCAGCGATGGCAGCCAGCAGGGAGCTCTTCCCACAGCCCACCTTCCCCACGATGCCCACCAGCATACCCTGCAAAGAAGCCACACAAGCATCTGCTATTGGTAGGGGATGGGACAGAGGGGGCAGTGGTCTCCCTCCTGACACTCTGGGCTGCCAATCCTCCCACTGAGGCTTCTCTTTTTTTCTTTCTTTCGTGTGTAGGGAAAGAATTCTCCACTTCACAGGCTGACCTGTTGGCTCTAGAGAAGTAGGGTGCTTTTTTCTCCACTCAGAGTGGCTATCAGTTTCACTGTCTATGTGAAGGGCCTCTGAAGGGGAACAGCATGCCAGAGAGAATGGGAGGAAACCACCCAAGAACTTCCAATGTAAGCTCTAAGACAGGCATCCCAGAATGGGAGAGGGAAGGGTAGAACTCCAGGCTTTAGGTCCTGGATGGTGGGTTGGCTAAGTCAACCTGTGGCTAGACTTCCCCTATCTCTGGGAGAAAAAGCAGTGCTTTGCATACATCCCTATTTCTGTGGGCTTATAGTTTAAAATTTTCTGTTTCCCTTTTTTTTTTTTTTTTTGTCATAACATATGGAGCTATCTCCCTGCTAAAAAAAAAAAAAAAACAAAAAAAACCAAAAACAACAAAAGTCCTAGTTCCTTCTCTAGAAGGGACTGGGCTCTCAGAAGCTCTATCTGCCTGTGATGCCCCAAATCTGCCAGCCAGGATCGACCCATCTACAAGTGACCACTTCTGAGGCCTTTCCCTGGGAATTTGGGACCAGGATCCAGAGACAGCTTCTCCCTGTTGGCTGTAATCTGTAAACTTGAGCATTCTCTGTAGTCAGATCTTCTGCTCAATGGAGGGTGTGTCCACAGAGAGAAGAGGACCAGGCAAACACAGGGAGAGAGGCACACAGAAGCAGAGAGCTCTGCGAGTTGAGGCCTGGTTCTGGGCTATTTCTAAGATCCAGCTGCGTTCCTGCCTTTGGATTCTGCAACATATCTCTATATCCTTATTATAATTCTTGTTTGCTTAAGCTAGTTGCAGTGCATTTCTGTAACTTATATCCAAAAAAGCCCCAACTAACACGTTAGCAAAATTCCTTTGTACAAATCCAGCCTTGTCTTGCCTGAACTAAGAGGAAAAACAAAACACACAGCCCAAGCCAGAAACGTGAGCCAAATGTGGTGGAGGCAATTCAGCCACCACCAGAGAATGCCGGGTTGAGCTGTGGGGCACAGGGTTGGACAAAGGTCAGGAGAGAGTGAAAACTCAGGACAGGAGGTGAACAGGAGTTGGCTTATTGCCAGGAATGCCCCATTTTAAGTTCTTTGTATGCTGTAGCATGAGCCACACGGTGTGACTGCTTTTCACCAGCCTAAACAGGGGATCCCCATTTGCAAAATATTTCTTGGAAGCACTTGCTGGGCCTCTCCCCCAGATCCCCAATCTGGGGGAGATGTTAGTTAAGCCCCAGGGCCTGTTCTGAATGCTGCAGCTTCTGAGGGACATGGAGAGACAAACACACCTATTGGTCTGGACTGGATGGATACACGCTGCCTAAAGACCAGAGAGAGGTGCAACTATTCTGAGATTCAGATGTGAGGTGTCCTCTCCTCATGGATGAGAACCTGCTCACCAAATGCCTCTCCCTGCTGCAGCAATTAGAGCTGCAGAGCGATCGTGAGTCTGAGGACTCTCCCAGGGTGTCTGTTCAACAAACCTTTTTCACTTCGAGATGACCGATGAAGGTCTCCTGGCTGGTTCCAACTGGGTCCCAGGAGAACAAGGCTCCATGCAGCTCCAATACTGTAGATGGTTCTGTGGGGGGATCTGAACACAGAAGCCACTTGATTTAGGCTCCTAAACTACCACAATCTGCTTGGGGAGGGTAAATCATGTAATTGACTTGCCAGCCCCATATCTACCTGCCCAGAGCTAACTGAGTCTGAGTTTTGGATTCCGCTCTCTCTAACCCCTCTTGGTGACATCTATGCGTGGTACCCAAGTGGCTCCACTCCCCTTCTCACCCTGTGCCAGGTTCTGCCCACTAACTTCCCATTACCTGGGCTGTAGTAGGCCTGGGGGTTGTGGTTTGGAAGGTCGAGGAAAAGCTGGATCCGGTCCAAGGACACTTTGGCCTCCAGGAGGCCATTGATCACCCAAGGGAAGTTGTTGAGAGGAAGAATAAGCATTCGCACCAGTGCCAGGGCCGTGAACACCTGAGGGAGGTGGGAGGAGGGTGAAGCCCCAGGAGTTATCTAAGGGCCTGTTTCTAAGGGAAGCCCTGTGGACAGGTCTGTGGAGGAAAGAACTGGGCAACGATAGAACTGAAGGGCTGGCTGGCCAATCCTGGGATCAGATGTGGCAGAGGTGGTCACTTAAAGAATCCTAGAAATTCCAATGTTCAAGGGATACAGGTTGCATTTTTTTTTTTTTTTTTTTTCTTGACGGGTCTTGCTCTGTCACCTAAGCTGGAATGTAGTGGCATAATCTTGGCTCGCTGCAACCTCCACCTCCAGGGTTCAAGTGATTCTCCTGCCCCAGCCTCCTGAGTAGCTGGCATCACAGGCATGCATCACCACACCTGGTTTTTATATTTTTAGTAGAGACAAGCTTTCACCATGTTGGTCAGGCTGGTCTCGAACTCTTGGCCTCAGGTGATCCGACTGCCTTGGCCTCCCAAAGTGCTGGAATTACAAGTGTGAGCCACTGTGCCCGGCCAAGGTTGCATCTTTTTAACTAGGCAGGCCTAGCTCATTTTGAGACTTTTTTAGAATTTCTAAGTAGCAACATCACCTGGCCTTGGCTAGACGCAGGACTGGATCAAAGATTTTTTTCCTAAGGCCATTAGAACGAGTATAAAGAGACCTAACCCCAAGCCTGGAACTGACTAGAAGTTGGAGTGAAAGGTAGAAGAGAGGAAGGAAAGGAATCCTTCACAGAGGGGAAGGTTATATATCCAAGGCCCCCACAAAAAGGTTCCTTCAGTTTTCCCTTGGTCGAGAGGCAGTCAGGGATCCCTCCCTCCTTCTCATCCAGCACTGAGGGCCTGAGCCTACGTCTCCACTTCGCCGAAGTCTCCTTGATGCTGGTCCCCTTCCTTCCTGGTCCTCACCTTGGTGGCAGTGAGCTGGTGCCCCATGAGGACATAGGTGATGAAGATGACGATGGAGATGACAACCGGTAGGGCAGCCCACAGGTATACACAGGCCGCATCCAGGTATTTGATGACCCGGAGTCGCCCCAGCTCTCGAGCCCGGCAGGCCTCTACTCGGGCCCCCAGTGCCTGCTCCCACCCGCAGAGCTTGATGACCCGAATGCCACTCAGCAGCTCTGTCACAAGCTAGGGAAAGGAGACAAGGGAGAGGCGTGAAGTGGAGGCACTGCTCATGTGTCTTGTCCGCCAAGCCTTCCCCAGGCTCCTGGCAGAATGTTCAGTATTCTAAGCTCCTAGATACTCTGCACTGCCCTAGTCTTGGTTTTCTTCCTCACCTCAATCCTTTCTGGAAATCCTGCCCTTCAAATCCTTTTCAGCCCTGGGTTGCTTCCCCTCCCAGTCTCTCTTTTACTTCTCCACTGGCTCCACCTGGGGACAGGTTGGAGTGGGAATTCCCCACCTTCCTAGGAGAAGAAGTGGTGGAAGGTGCAGCCAAGTCACCACAGTGGAGTAAAAGCACTCCTCCCATTAGATGAGGGACAAAAGGCTATCTCCCAAAACCAAAAGATGTGAGCTTCGGGGGCTGGCCCCCTAGTTCTGGCCCCCAGCTTGAGTGGCACAGAAACTATCCTGTAGGAGTACACAGGCATAAGAGGCCACACCACAGTCCAGGGTCAAACAGGCTAATGGGCCCAGGGAAGATGGGCAAGGGCCAAAACTCCTTGTCTGTAGCTGTCACAGGTAGGGGAAAAGGCCTCATGCCATAACCATCTATCAACCTCCCTTCCCTCCAGCACTCTGAACTGTTCCACTAAGGGTCGACAACTATGCTGTATAAACCCCCAGGACTGCCATTCCCTTTGTACCCACAATCACTGCAGAACCCAGAGCTGATTCAGCCAAACCCTAAACACAGGAAAGTGACCTATTCCCTTTCCCTCAGCCTATCCAAAGAGGCAGCTGCGGATCTCCTAGGTCTCTCTACATGCAGCCATGGGGTGGTCTGTGCCCTAGGTAAAGAGGTTGGAGACTTGGGTCCCAGCTCAGGCCCTACAGACCTGTTTGGTGCCAGGGAGATGACTTCCTACCTCCCAGGGTGGCCACATGTATTCAGAGCTTACTTTGTGACTGGCACTATGCTAAGCATTATCTCATGAGATCCTTACAACAGCTCTACAAGGTGAGCTATTATTATTCTCATTTTACAGACGTGGAGGGGGGAAGCCCAAATAGGTTAAGTGACTTGTCTGAAGTGATTGAACTAGTAAGTGTAGAGCCAGGATTTGAACCCAGGTCTATCTTTCTCCAGTCTCAGCTCTTAACTTTGAGGTCACTCTCACTCCCTCAGGTAGTGTGCATAGGAAGACCTGTGGCCCTGGGCTGGGTGGGGTCTCCAGATAGCTGAGGGACCCCAAGTACCCCCTCACCTTAACCCGCGCATCCTTGTGCCGTAGCATTTCCTGGTTGCTGGCCATGATGCGGGTGGCAATCACTTTGTTGACAGGTACCAGCAGCAGTGCCAAGATCAGACCACCCACAAAGGACACGCCTACCTGCTGGTACAGCAGGTAGAGGGTGATGGCCAGCTGTAGGGGCAGGCCCCAGGCTTCATGGAAGCTCCCAGCAAAGTTAAGCAGCCGTTCAGAGTCAGTGCCTAGTAGGTTCAGGGCCTCCCCAGTAGGAGGGCGGCTGGGCCCCAGCTGTAAAGTCTTGCGGTACAGGATGTTCAGCACAGCCCCCCGTGCCTGAAGTTTTACCTTACATACCTCATACCCATACTGATTCTGCAGCACAGCACCCAGTACAGCCCCACTGGCTAGCCCCAGAGCGTAGAGCAGGCCATGACTTAGTGGCTCCTGCCCCTCTTCCAGGAAGCCCACCAGTAGGGAGAGCAGCAGGGGCCCTGAGAATCCCAGCATGGTCCCTACCAGCTTCAGCAGTCCAAGTGTCAGATAGCACCGTCCAAAGGCCCTGTATAAGGCCCTCCACAGTCGGGCCCCCTCCTGCCAGTGTGACTGGAAGACACGAGCCAGGTAGGTTGGATGCAGTCTGTGGGGGAGGCGGCAAATGTCCTGAGGCTGCTGGAGCTCTCCACAGGCCCCACGGGCCAGCAAGGGTGCCAGCCAGGCATAGGAAAAGTGTGACAGCCAACTCTCCCCATCTTCAGCCACCTCAGGTTCTTGATCCTCGGGCAGGAGGGGTTCCTGAGCCCAGGGTTCTCGTGGTCCCCCAGGAGCTGCCCATCCCAGTGCATAGGCCAAGAGTGCAGCCAGCTGCAGGATGAGCAGGCATAGGCGGGCTACGGGCCCTGGGAGAAGTGGGGGCAGAAGTGTGCCTCGTTGGCAATGAAACAACACGGTCAGCACTAGGGCTGGAGCTGGCAGCAAGGCTACCAGGGCCAAGGCCAAGGGACCCCGGGAGTGGCCATGAGAGGAATGGGACAACACCCACAGGGCCAGGCTGTGGCTGATCCAGGCCACAGCTGCCACACACCCTGCCAGCACCTCTAGGCCTATGGGTCCTGGGCCTGCCCCTGGTGGCAAAGCAACTGGAAGGAGGTCTAGCAGCGGGAAGACGGAAAGCAGGAAGGAAGCTGCAAGTCGGAGGCGCCATCCAGGACTGCAGGGTAGGATGTAATCTGGACTCCTGAGGACAAGAGGGAAGACAAGGAGGCACGCTGTGGCTGACTCAGGACCCAGACATACCCCTCACCTCCAAAAATTCACTTACCTAAGAAATCAACTCCCTTCCTGCCTTGCACATCTTATCCCTACCCCACTTTACCTCGGAACCCAGGGTCTTTTCTCCCAGGAAGTCTTCCCAGATGAACGTAACTCATTTTCTGACGAAATGAGCTAACAAGCCACCTGAGCCTAACTACCTACACCATTTCTGACTCTTTTTTTTTTTTTTTTTTAACCACAGACATTAACAATTTTGAGGTAAGGTTGTACTTAACATGAAGACTAGGAAAAAAAAAATCCTGGGTACTATGTTTGCTACTTGGGTGATGGGATCATTAGAAGCCCAAACTTCAGCATCACACAATATATCCATGTATAATTACAAACAAGCACATATCCCTCATGAATCTAAAATTTAAAAAAAATCCAGGCCAGGTGCTGTGGCTCACGCCTGTAATCCTAGCACTTCGGGAGGCTGAGACGGGACGATCACCTGAGGTCAGGAATTCAAGACCAGCCTGGCCAACATGGTGAAACCCCATCTCTACCAAAAACGCAAAAATTAGCCAGGCATGGTGGCAGGCACCTGCAATCCCAGCTACTTAGGAGGCTGAGGCAGGAGAATCGCTTGAATCTGGGAGACGGAGGTTGCAGTGAGCTGAGATCACGCCACTGCACGCCAGCCTGGGCGACAGAAGGAGACTCCATCTCAGGGAAAAAAAAAAAAAAAAAATTCCAAAGTTTTCATGCAGATAACCGCTAAAGGGTACATATTCATTTTTACAAAAGGATCCACCTAAGAGTACCCTTAAATTCACCTGAAGCACTATTAGATGAATAAAAATTGGACTTACATACAGCTTTTATATTCTAATATGGTAGCCTAAAAACTTTATAAAGCCTTGGAATATTCTACTCTCTTTCCACTGATTGTAGAAGGTGGTGTGGATTGCTTTTGTGACTCCTTTAGCTGAAGAAAAATATCTCTTTCTGCTTGTGTTTACATCTTCTTGGCATACAAAGAAATTTTGTTTGTTTGTTTGTTTTTTGAGACGGAGTCTTGCTCTGTCACCCAAGCTGGAGTGCAGTGGCGGGATCTCGGCTCACTGCAAGCTCCGCCTCCCGGGTTCACGCCATTCTCCTGCCTCAGCCTCCAGAGTAGCTGGGACTACAGGCACCTGCCACCTCACCCGGCTAGTTTTTTTTGTATTTTTTTAGGAGAGACGGGGTTTCACCGTGTTAGCCAGGATGGTCTCGATCTCCTGACCTCGTGATCCGCCCGTCTCGGCCTCCCAAAGTGCTGGGATTACAGGCTTGAGCCACTGCGCCTGGCCAAAGAAATGTTTTTAATAAACAAAAGGTGATCTGTTGCATTAAGAATCAAATACAGGGGCTGGTCACGGTGGCTCATGCCTGTAATCCCAGCATTTTGGGAGGCTGAGGCGGTCAGATCACTTGAGGTCAAGAGTTTGAGACCAGCCTGGCCAACATGGTAAAACCCCACCTCTACTAAAAATATAAAAATTAGCTGGGTATGGTGGCATGCACCTGTAATTCCAGCTACTTTGGGACACTGAGGCACGAGAATCGCTTGAACCTGGGAGGCGGAGGTTGCAGTGAGCTGAGATCGTGCCGCTGCACTCCAGCCTGGGCGACGGAGAGAGACTCCATCCAAAAAAAAAAATTAAATACAGGAAAACATACCTGCAGCAGTGAGTGTCAGCATGTCTTGAAAGTTCATATAAAAAGAGGACTGAGTCTGTTACATCCTTTGTTGGCAGGGCTAGGTTACTAAAAGTTTGCTTGTAAACTAAAATGCAGAGTCTTGCTCTGTTGCCAGGCTGGAGTGCAGTGGCGGGATCTCAGCTTGCTGCAACCTCCGCCTCCCAGGTTCAAGCGATTCCCCTGCCTCAGCCTCCCTAGTAGCTGGGCGTTTTCTTAAAAGTCCACCTGATGACACTGATTTGTAAGGATTTAGATGGGAATAAAAATCAGCCTTTAAGAATTCTATTTCTGGGCTGGGCATGGTGGCTCATGCCTGTAATCCCAGCACTTTGGGAGGCCAAGGCAGGTGGATCACTTGAGGCCAGGAGTTCAAGACCAGCCAGGGTAACACAGTGAAACTCCATCTCTAGTAAAAATATGGAAATTGGTCAGGCATGGTGGCACACACCTGTAGTCTCAGCTACTCCAGAGGCTGAGGCAGGAGAATCGCTTGAACCCAAGAGGTGGAGGTTGCAGTGGAGGTGGAGGTTGCAGAGCGCCACTGCTCTCCAGCCTGGGTGACAGAGTAAGACCCTGTCTCAAAAAAAAAAAAAAAACATTTGTTTCTGGCTGGGCATGGTGGCTCACATCTGTAAATCCAGAACTTTAGGAGGTTGAGGAAGAAGGATTGCTTGAGCCCAAGAGTTCAAGACCAGCCTGGACGACAAAGCAAGGCCTTCTTTCTACCAAAGATAATAAATATATATATATATATATATTTTTTTTTTTTTGAGACAGAGTCGGCCGGGCGCGGTGGCTCAAGCCTGTAATCCCAGCACTTTGGGAGGCCGAGACGGGCGGATCACGAGGTCAGGAGATCGAGACCATCCTGGCGAACACGGTGAAACCCCGTCTCTACTAAAAAATACAAAAAACTAGCCGGGCGAGGCGGCGGGCGCCTGTAGTCCCAGCTACTCGGGAGGCTGAGGCAGGAGAATGGCGTAAACCCGGGGGACGGAGCTTGCAGTGAGCTGAGATCCGGCCACTGCACTCCAGCCCGGGCGACAGAGCCAGACTCCGTCTCAAAAAAAAAAAAAAAAAAAAGAGACAGAGTCTCGCTTTGTCGTCCAGGCTGGAGTGCAGTGGTGCGATCTTGGCTCACTGCAACCTCCACCTCGTGGGTTCAAGTGATTCAAGAGAGGGTTTCACCATGTTGGCCAGGCTGGTTTCAACCTGACTTCCAGTGATCCGCCTGTCTCAGCCTCCCAAAGTGCTGGGATTACAGGCATGAGCCACTGTGCCAGGTCAATTTTTTTGTATTTTTAGTAGAGATGGCATTTTGCCACGTCGGCAGGCTGGTCTCGAACTCCTGGCCTCCCACAGTGCTGGCATTACAGGCTTGAGCCACTGCATCTGGCCTATTAAAAATAATTTTAAAAAATTAGCCAGGCGTGGTGGCATGCACTTGTGGCCCCAGCCCCAGCAACTCAGAAGGCTGAGGTGGGAGGCTGCTGGAGCCCAAGAGGTCGAGGCTGCAGTGAACTGTGATTGCACTACTGTACTTCAGCCTGGCAACAGAGGGAGACCCTGTCAAAAAAAAAAAAAAAAAAAAAAGCACACACACACACAAAGAAAAGAAAAAAGGAAAAGAAAAAAAAGTTATATTTCCTAAGATGTGGGGACCCAAGAAAACTGGCCCCACGTTGGCCATCAACCAACCTCATCACCCCAAGTCTCTTTTCCTCTCTTAATCTCACTTTCCTCACCAGCACAGTGAGCAGTGAGTCTCAAATTAAAAGCCTTCTGAGGCCCCTTCCTATCTTAGGTTCTCAATCTCTCTAACCCTTCCCAGCAACACACACAAGGCTGACAAGTGAAATGAGGCACAATTTCTATTGATCACGTGATGGTCTTCCTTGCTTTCGCAGGGAGGGGATGAATCCCTTGGATAGGAGAAGCTGTGGATCTGCTTGGTCTAGGAGGAATTCTGATTTGTTTCTTATACAGAGACAAAAGTCTAGAAGGGTTTAATCACCTAGCAAAGACATCCACAGCCTTCACAGAGGAGCAGCTATTAAAAATTGGCACAGTCTTTTGGGAACTCAATCTAATGAGAAAGCAAGCAAGACCTCTTGGATAGGGACACTTTCCCCCATCAGACTAGGAACTGCTAAAGCCAGAGACCAGACCGCCCTCCTGTCTTCTCAGCAGCTAGAATGAGACTAACTTTAGTCATCTCTAGCCATAAAAGAACTAAATACAAAATCAAGGTAAATTTAGCATCCACACCTTATAGCCCTTAATTGGGGAAGGTTTAATGTTTGATTTGCTCTTCTTGTCTATCTACTGCTTCCCCTTCAGCTGAGCCTACGTATACTTTTCTTAATCTGGAAACACTAACGTTTCATGGGTTGAAATGGTGAGAAACTGAGCCTACAACTTAAACACGTCAGCGGTTTTGGTTAAAAACGTTGTTCCCCCAATTCTGCCTTCAATTCATGACAGCTGAGTCTGGGTAACTGAAAATGGACAGTTCTGATGATTTCTGACACTCATTAGACCTTTAAAAACATGCCAGGCACTGCACTATATGCTTAAATTAATTATCTCATTTAAACCTCCCAAGAATGAGACTCAGAGAAGGCAGGTACTCGCCCAAGAACAGCCACATGGCTGCTAAGTAGTAATGCTTAGATTTTATTCTACTTCTGCCCTACTCCAGAGACCTAGCTATTCTGGTGACACTGCCGGAAGATGTAGGTTGCGGGTGAGATCTGCAGGCACACACGGACAGATGCCTTGCGCTTGTCTCTACCCACCTCGGGGTGCCCAAGTAGCAGGCACTGAGCACGGCGAGGAGTGCGTGGGGCAGGGCGCTGAGCACCAGCTGGGTGAAGCAGTGGCCTGTGGTGTCCCCCTCCCACAGCGGGAGCGGCCACGCTGCGCTGCTGCCGCACAGCTGGGCCAGAAGTCGCTCCATGGACGCCTCACCTGAAGGCAAAGTTGAACGTGAACGCGGTGCAAGAGTAACAGCCGGCTTTGCTGGCGCTTTCCAGCCCTGTCTCCCCGCCTCCAGCCCCGCCCCTGAACCAGGACCGCCCGTCGCTTCCGCCCCGAAGCCAGACCCCGCCCATTCTCGCGGTACCAAGGGTAGAAAGGTAGGAGGTTTCCCCGTTGGATTTCTGGACGCTGGTCACCCACCTTTCCATCTGTTTTTCCCCTCTCGTTTCTCCGTCCCCAGGCATCCGGAACCTCAAACCTGAAGAAGCTGCTGTGCACCGGATTCCGATATCCTGAATACTGGTGTATGCAAAAAAAACTACTGCCCGGGCGGGGTGCTGCGCCAGCCACGGCTGGTGCACCCCCGAGGCTGGAACACTTAGCCGGCGCTCTTAGCCACGCCCATATGCGAGTAGCTGCACGCATGCGCACTGCTCTCTGCTTCGGCTAGCCTTTGCACGCAGGCGCGCTGTCGCAGTCGCACCATTGCGTTTCGGCACGCTTTTGTGGCCTGGCTTGCTTTAAGGATCCATCCCTCCCTTAGTGCGACGTCATTTATAATCTCTCACGTGGAATATTCGCTCCCAACTGTGAAAGCTTACTAGTTGGCGCAAGCATTGCAATCTCCATTTTTTAAAGAGGTGGGGAGCCGCGCACTACGGTAGCGCGCGCCGGTAGTCCCTGCGCGCAGGTAGTGCCTGCCCGCCGGTAGATCCCCAGAGGATGGTCTGAGCCCAGGAGTTCGAGAACAGTCTGAGCAGCATAGAGAGACCCCAGTGCCAGATAGATGGATGGATGGAAATTCAAACATACCTGTCCCACGGACAAATAATGCCGCTTTGAGACACAACCGTTTTCTCTCATTCTAGGGCTGTATGACCTTGGACAAGTTACTTAACCTCTTTGAACCTCAACTTTTTTTTTTTTTTTTGAGACACTGTCTCGCTCTGTCGCCAGGTTGGAGTGCCGTGGCACAATCTTGGTTCACTGCAACCTCCGCTTCCCGGGTTCAAGCGATTCTCCTGCCTCAGCCTCTCGAGTAGCTGGGACTACAGGCGCGCGCAACCATGCCCAGCTGTTTTTTGTTTGTTTTTGTTTTTTGTATTTTTAGTAGAGATGGGGTTTCACCATGTTGGCCAGGATGGTCTCGGTCTGTGACCTCGTGATCCGTCCGCCTTGGCCTCCGAAAGTGCTGGGATTACAGGCGTGAGCCGCTGCGCCCCGCCAAGCCTCAACTTCTTTATTTGTACAACAGGGACAATACCAATACTAAAGTACTGTTGAGAGAGTTGAATAATTAATTTAGCCGGCTTAGGGCAAGTGCTTTGCTTAGGGTAGTCCTCCAGTAAATCTTTTAAGGAAGCAGTGGGAAGAACATAACCTTTATATGGACCTGAGTTTGAATGCTTTTAGCAGAGGGATGTTAGGCAAGTTACTTCTGCATCTTTATTTTATTATCTGTTTGTCAGGCATGGTGTTGGTATTTCCTTTACGTAGGTGTGTACAGTGCTTGAAGAAGAATAGATAAACAAATAACAATTATGGTTATCCCACTTAATCTCAGTAAGAAGCCCCATATCCCTCAATGTCAAGAATTAAGTTTCCTGTTTTTAAAAACTGAGAGATGCAGGTTTGCATTTCACAATCTTTAGTAATTAATTGAGTCTTGCTACCTGGCCCAGGCTGGTCTTGAACTCCTGGCCTCAAGTGATGCTCTTGCCTTGCCCCCACAAAGTGCTGGGATTACAGGTGTGAGCCACTGCACCTGGCCAGGCTCCACTTCTAATTTTTTTATTTTTATTTTTTTTTTTTTTTGAGATGGAGTCTGGCTCTTTCGCCCAGGCTGGAGTGCAGTGGCTGTGATCTCGGCTCACTGCAAGCTCCACCTCCTGGGTTCATGCCATTTTCCTGCCTCAGCCTCCAGAGTAGCTGGGACTACAGGCACCCACCACCATGCCCGGCTAATTTTTTATATTTGTAGTAAGGACGGGGTTTCACTGTGTTAACCAGGATGGTCTCGATCTCCTGATGTCGTGATCCGTCCGCCTCGGCCTCCCAAAGTGCTGGGATTACAGGCGTGAGCCACCGCGCCCGGCCTTCCACTTCTAATTCTAATTCACTTGCTGTTTCCATCACGTCTGCAGTTACTTCCTCCACTGATATCTTGAAGGTCCATCCATGAAGGTTGGAATCAGCTTCTTCCAAACTTCTGTTAATGTTGATATACGTTGTCCTTCTCCCAGGAATCATAAATGTTCTTTTTTTTTTTTTTTTTTTTAAATAGAGACAGGGTCTCACTATGTGGCTTAAGCTGGTTTCAAACTCCTGGCCTCAAGCCATCCTGCCTCAGCCTCCCAAAGTGCTGGAATTGCAGACATGAGCCAACATGCCTGGCTCACAGATATTCTTAGTGGCATCTAGAGGGTTATTTTCCAGAGGGTTTTAAATTTACTTTGTCCAGATCCATCAGAGGAATGACTGTCTATGGCAGCTATAGCCTTATGGAATGTATTTCCTAAATAATACTTGGGCCAAGCACAGTGGCTCACACTTCCAATCCTAGCACTTTGGGAGGCCAAGGTGAGAGGATTGCTTGAGGCCAGGAGTTTGAGACCAGCCTGAGCAACATAGCAAGACCTCATCTCTACAGAAATAAAAATAAAAAATTAGCTGGGCATGGTGGTGCCCAGCTGTAGTCATTGCTACTCAGGAGGCTGAGGTGGGAGGATGGGTTGAGCCCAGGAGTTTGAGGTTGCAGTGAGCTATGATTGGGCCACTGCACTCTAGCCTGGGCAACAGAGTGAGAACCTGTCTCTAAAATAATACTTGAGGCCAGGTGCAGTGGCTCATGCCTGTAATCCAAGCACTTTGGGAGGTCGAGGCAAACAAATCACCTGAGGTCAGGAGTTCAAGACCAGCCTTGCCAATATGGGGAAAACCCAGCTCTACTAAAACTACAAAACTTAGCCAGGCGTGATGGTGTGTACCTGTAATCCCAGCTACTCGGGAGGCTGAGGCAGGAGAATTGCTTGAACCTGAGAAGCAGAGGTTTCAGGGAGCTAAGATCACGCCACTGTACTCCATCCTGGGTGACAGAGCAAGACTTCATCTTAAAATAATAATAATAATAAAATAATACTCGAAAATTTAAATTATTCCTTGATCCATGGACTGCAGAATGGATGTAGTTTTTTTCTTTTCTTTTCTTTTCTTTTTTTGTTTTTGAGATGGAGTCTCACTCTGCTGCCCAGGCTGGAGTGCAGTGGCACGATCTCGGCTCACTGCAACTTCCGCCTCTCAGGTTCAAGTGATTCTCCTGCCTCAGCCTCCCGAGTAGCTGGGATTACAGGCATGGACCACCACACCTGGCTAATTTTTGTATTTTTAGTAGAGACAGGTTTCACCATGTTGGCCAGGCTGATCTCGAACTCTTGACCTCAAGTGATCTGCTGCCTTGGCTTCCCAAAGTGCTGGGATTACAGGCGTGAGTCACTGTGCCCGGCCTGGATGTTGTGTTAACAGGCATAAAAACAACAATCACCTCCTTATACATCTCCATCAGAGCTCCTGAATGATGGGTGCATTGTCAATAAACAGTAATATTTTGAAAGGAATCTTTTTCTGAGAAGTAGTCCTCCAAAGTGGGCTTAAAATATTCAATAGACTGTGTTATAAACAGATGCGCTGTCATCCAGGCTTTGTTATTGCATTTATAGGGCACAGATAAAGTAGATTTGGCTGGGTATGGTGGCTCATGCCTGTAACCCCACCACTTTGGGAGGCTGAGGCAGGCAGATCACTTGGGATCAGGAGTTTGAGACCAGCCTGGCCAACATGGCGAAACCCTCTCTCTACTAAAAGTACCAAAATTAGCTGGGTGTGGTGGTGCGTGCCTGTAATCCCAGCTACTCGAGAAGCTGAGACAGGAGAATTGCTTGAACTGGGAGTTGGAGGTTGCAGAGAGCCGAGATTGCACCACTGCACTCCAGCCTGAGTGACAGAACAAGACTCCATCTCCAAAAAAAAAAAAAAAATAGCTTTAACATAATTCTTAAGAGCCCTACGATTTTCAGAATAGTAAATGAGCATTAATTTAAACTAAAAGTCACCAGTTGCATTAACACCTAACAAGAGAGTCAGCCTGTCCTTTGAAGCTTTGAAGCTAGGCGTTGACTTTTCCTCTCTAGCTATGAAAGTCTTAGATGTCATCTTCTTCTGATAGAAAGCTGTTTCATCTACATTCAAAATCTGTTGTTTCAGCCAGGCTTGGTGGTTCACGCCTGTAATCCCAGCACTTTGGGAGGTCAAGGAGGTCGGATCACAAGGTCAGGAGTTCGACACCAGTCTGTCCAACGTTGTGAAACCCTATCTCTACTAAAAATACAGAAATCAGCTGGGCTTGGTGGCATGTGTCTGTAATCCCAGCTACTTGGGAGGCTGAGGCAGGAGAATTACTTGAACCCGGGAGGCTGAGGTTGCAGTGATCCAAGATCATGCCACTGCACTCCAGCCTGGGCGACAGAATGAGACTCCATCTCAAAAAAAAAATCTGTTGTTTCATGTAGCCACCTTCATCAGTGATCGTAGGTAGATCTTCTGGTTAACTGACTGCAGCTTCTGCATCAGCACTTGCTGCTTCACTGGCACTTTTATGTTATAGAGAAGGCTTCTTTCCTTAAACGTCATGAAGCAACCTCTGCTAGCTTCAGACTTTTCATATGCAGCTTCCTCACCTCTCTCAGCCTTCATAGAATTGAAGAGTTAGGGCATTACTCTGGATTAGACTTTGGCTTAAGGGGATGTTGTGGTTGGTTGGGTCCTTATCCAGACCACTAAAATGTTCTCCATATCAGCAATAAGGCTGTTTTGCTTTCTTATCATTTGTGTGTTCAGTGGAATAGCACTTCTAATTTCCTTCAATAAATTTTCCTTTGCATTCACAACTTGCTGTTTGGCCAAGAGGCTTAGTTTCTGACCTATGTTGGCTTTCAACATGCCTTCCTCACTAAGCTTAATCATTTCTAGCTTTTTTTCCCCTCACATTCTCCATCCTAGAAGCTTTTTTCTTCTCTTTTTTTTAAGTGAGAAATGTGCAATTCTTTCTTTCACTTGAAAACTTAGAGGCCATTGTAGAGTTATTTATTTATTTATTTTTGAGATAGAGTCTTGCTCTGTCGCCCAGGCTGCAGTTCAGTGGCACAGTCTCAGCTCACTGCAACCTCCACCTCCCGGGTTCAAGCAATTCTCCTGCCTCAGCCTCCTGAGTAGCTGGGACTACAGGAGTATGCCACCACACTCAGCTATTTTTTGTATTTTTAGTAGAGACATGGTCTCATCACCTTGTCCAGGCTGATCTTAAACTCCTGGCCTCAAGTTATCCACCTGCCTTGGCCTCCCAAAGTGCTGAGATTACAGATGTGAGCCACCCACCTGGTCTCATTTTAGGGTATTCATGGACCTAATTTTAATAGTGGGTGTATCAGGGAATAAGGAGGCTCAAGAAGAGGGAGATAGGGGAACAGCTGGTAGGTGGTGCCATCAGAGAACACATATTTATTAAATTCTCTGTCTTACATAGGTGTGATTTGTGGCATCCCAAAACAATTATAATAGTAACATCAAAGATCACTGATCACAGTGATCACAGATCACTATAACAGACAGAGTGATAATGAAAAGTTTGAAATATTGTGAAAATTACCAAGATGTGATACAGAAACACGAAGTGAGCACAAGCTGTTGGAAAAATGATGCTGATATACTTGCCCAATACCAGGTTGCCACAAACCTTTTATTTGTAAAAAACGTAATCTGCAAAGTGCAATAAAGTGAGATGCAGGTGAATGAGTTATGCCTGATACATTTGAAATTTTTTCACAATAAAGTTTTTTAAAATGGAGATTTGGAAAATATGGAACAGTGTGTCTCAAAGAGTCGTCTGTATAGCATTTGCTTTGGAGTCACCTGGGCTACTTATTGAAATGCACATTCCAGGGTCCACTCTAGACCTGCCGAATGAGACTCTCTAGGAGAGGATCCTACAATCTGCAATTGGGCGATTCTTGCACTCAGGTTTAAGCCCCACAGATGTCAAGAGCCTTGCCCAGGATTATAGAACTAGTACGCATCACAGCACATGTTCTAGATCAGAATCCACAATATCCAATCCACTCCCTTAACACAAGGCCTCATGGTCTAAATTGAATCAGGAACCTCCCTCAAGACTTTTTATTTGAACTACTGTCAAGTACTAAAATATATGATTTTACATTAATAACCTTTTGTTTATAATTGCAATACCCTCAGCACTTCTTGCCTGCCACCATGTAAGATGTGCCTTTGCTCCTCCTTCACCTTCCACCATGATTGTGAGGCCTCCCCAGTCATGTGGAATTGTGAGTCCATTAAACCTCTTTTCCTTTATAACTTACCCAGTCTCGGGTATGTCTTGAAAATGTGGAAATAAAGAAAAGTATGAAGAAAAATTTAAAATCCTTAGAGACACAGTTAGCTAACTGCTAAATTTCAAGCAAGAGCCAGCTAGGCGGGGAGACATTATTCAGGGGTACCCCAAACAACCCATCACTTTCTGACTGCTTTCACCATCTACCCCTGCAGTGAATCCTGTGCCTACTATTCCTCTTGGCACTGAGAGCAAGGCAGATGGATCCCAAATCATTATTCTTCTCATTAAATCTTTAGATGTGTCTTCTCACTCACAGACACCCTCTTGGCCACACAATTGCACACTCATCAAATGCAGATATGCACATGTGTCCCTGATGTAACTCACAAAATCTAACATTCGTACTCATATATTTTTTAGCCCAGCACAGATGTTTTTTTTTCTCTCTGTGCCAAGTTCTATCTTTTCCTTCTTCCACCTACTTTTCCAGGCTTCAGAGCATGTTGGGGCTTTCAGGTCCCCAGTAAGACTTGTAAGTTATATATATCACTCCTGGTCTGGAAAGCCTATAGGCAGGCAGGTTAATTTAAGAGTGCTAGTTTAACCCAAGAAAATAAGAAAGTTAGAAAAAAATGACCCCCCCCTTTTTTAAAAATTTTTTTTATTTTTTTGAGACGGAGTCTCGCTCTGTTGCCCGGGCTGGAGTGCAGTGGCCGGATCTCAGCTCACTGCAAGCTCTGCCTCCTGGGTTTACGCCATTCTCCTGCCTCAGCCTCCCGAGTAGCTGGGACTACAGGCACCCGCCACCTCGCCCGGCTAGTTTTTTTTTTTTGTATTTTTTAGTAGAGATGGGGTTTCACCGTGTTAGCCAGGATGGTCTCGATCTCCTGACCTCGTGATCCGCCCGTCTCGGCCTCCCAAAGTGCTGGGATTACAGGCTTGAGCCACCGCGCCCGGCCCCCTTTTTTTTTTTGAGTCGGAGTCTCTGTCACCGAGGCTGGAGTACAATGACATGATCTAAGCTCACTGCAACTTCCATCTCCTTGGTTCAAGTGATTCTCCTGCCTCAGCCTCCTGAGTAGCTGGGATTACAGGCATGCGCCACAACACCCAGCCAGCTAAGTTTTGCATTTTTGGTAGAGATAGAGTTTCACCATGTTGGCCAGGCTGCTCTCAAACTCCTGACCTCAGGTGATCCACCTGCCTCAGCCTCCCTTTCTCTTCTTAGTGATTAAAAACCATGGCTGTGGCCGGGCGCAGTACCTCACGCCTGTATTCCCAGAACTTTGGGAGGCCAAGGTGGGTGGATCACCTGAGGTCGGGAGTTCGAGACCAGCCTGACCAACATAGAGAAACCCCGCCTCTACTAAAAATACAAAATTAGCCGGGCGTGGTGGCACATACTTGTAATCTCAGCTACTCTGGAGGCTGAGGCAGGAGAATGGCTTGAACCCGGAAGGCAGAGGTTTTGGTGAGCTGAGATGGCGCCATTGCACTGCAGCCTGGGCAACGAGAGCAAAACTCCGTCTCGACGACAACAACAACAACAAAAACAAACAAACCATGACTGCCTGGCTGACTGGGTAAGCAGCTCCTTGCGAGTTTTAGCCACTGTACATAAATACACCATCCTACTACAGAGGTCTGTCCTAAAGTGTGTGTATGGTTTTGTTGTTGTTGTTATTGTTTGGTTTTAGTTTTGGTTTTGGTTTGAGACAGGGTCTTTCTCTGTGCACCCAAGCTGAAGTGTAGTGCCATGATCATGGCTCATTGCAACCTCCACCTCCTGGGCTCAAGTGATCCTCCTGCCTCAGCCTCCCAAGTATCTGGGACAGTTAAAGTGTGTTTCACTGCATGTATGCAGCTGGATGAGGTAAAAAGTATGAGGGATCTAAGAGTCAGAGGACAAGAGGACTTTTTAGAGCGGCCACTTCTGAAAGGAGGGTTAGAGGGACAGATAATGCTTCTGGTAAGGATTCCTCTTCCTCCCTTTCACCCTAGGCTGGTGCTCAGGTAGGGAGGACCCTAGTCCTACCAGCCCTCTGAAGTAGTTGGGAGAGGACGTGGTCCCCTTCCTTCCTTCCTTCCTTCCTCCCTCCCTCCCTCCCTCTCTCTCTTCTTTCCTTCCTTCCTTCCTTCCTTCTTTCCTTCTTTCCTTCTTTCCTTCTTTCCTTCTTTCCTTCTTTCCTTCTTTCCTTCTTTCCTTCTTTCCTTCTTTCCTTCTTTCTTTCTTTCTTTCTTTCTTTCTTTCTTTCTTTCTTTCTTTCTTTCTTTCTTTCTTTCTTTCTTTTCTCTTTCTCTCTCTCTCCTTTTCCTTTTAAAGGGAAAGAGGGAGTGGGAGTGGTGTGATCTTGGCTCACTGCAACCACCACCTCCCGGGTTCAAGTGATTCTCCTGACTCAGCCTCCTGAGTAGCTGGTGCCCACTACCACGTCCAGCTAATTTTTCGTATTTTTAGTAGAGACGGGCTTTCACCGTGTTAGCCAGGATAGTCCCGATCTCCTGACCTCGTGATCTGCCTGCCTCAGCCTCCCAAAGTGTTGGGATTACAGGCGTGAGCCACCGCACCCAGCCCTCGAACCCTTGACTTCAGTTGATCTGCCTGCCTCGGCCTCTCCAAGTGCTGGAATTATGGACCTGAGTCACCAAACTCAGCCCATAATTAATTTTAGATTTTCATCACCCCCTAAAAAATCTCCATATCCATTAGCAATTAATCCCCATTTCAACCCACCCGCCGCAGTGCTTGGCAACCATGAATACACTTTTCTGTATCTATAGATTTTCCTGCCTATACTGAACATTTCATGTAAATAGAATCATACATGTGTATCCTTTTGCATCTGACTTTGTTCACTTAGCATGTTTTCAAGGTTCATCCATGTTGTGGCATGTGTCAGTACTTCATTTTAACACTGAATAGTGTTTCTTTGTACGGATATACTGCATTTGATTTTCCATGTATCAGTTGATGAATATTCATGTTTCTACTTTTTAGTTATTGTGAATAATATTGCTATAAGTTATTCAGGTACAAGGTTTTTGTGGATATAGGATTTCTTTTTTTCTTTTTTTTTTTTTTTTTTGCAGCTAGGAGTGCAATTGCTGGGCCACATGGTAACTCCAATTTTAACATTTTGAATAGCTACCAAACTGTTTTGCACAGTGACAGCAGCATTTAAAAATCCCACCAGCAAATGGGCATGGTGGCTTACGCCTTTAATCCTGGAACTTTGTGAGGCTGAGGCAGGAGGATTGCTTGAGCCCAGAAGTTCAAGACCAGTCTGGGCAACAAAGCAAGACCTGGTCGCTACAAAACAAAATGAAACTATATATATACAATAATAAATACATATATTTATATATATACAAAAATAAATAAATAAGTATATATATATATATACACATATGGCCAGGAGTGGTGGTGCCCACTTGTAGTCCCAGCTACTCAAGATGCTGAGGCAAGAGAATTGCTTCAGCCCAGGAGTTCGAGGCTACAGTGAGCTATGATGGCACCATTGCACTCCAACCTGGGTGACAGAGTGAGACCTTGTGTCACAAATAAAATAAAATAAAATCCCACCAGCAATGTATAAGGGTTCCAATTTCTTTCTATCCTCACTGACACCTATTGTTTGAGTTATTATTATACCCATTATAGTGGGTGGGTAGTGGCATCTGGGTCACCATTTATGACGTCACCTGCAATTATGCTAGTTTTTTTTTTTTTTTTTTTTGAGACAGTCTGACTCTGTTGCCCAGGCTCGAAGTGCAGTGGCGCAATCTCAGCTCACTGCAACCTCCACCTCCTGGGTTCAAGTGATTCTCCTGCCTCAGCCTCCCGAGTAGTGGGGATTACAGACACCCACCACCACACCCAGCTATTTTTGTATTTTTAGTAGAGACAGGGTTTCGTCATGTTGACCAGGCTGGTCTCAAGCTCCTGACCTCAGGCGGTCTGCCCGCCTCATCTTCCCAGAGTGCTGGGATTACAGCCATGAGCTACTGCATCCGGCCGATGCTAGTCTTAAGGCTGGAATTAGGCCTGGCCAGCTTGTCATCTGCTTCTCTTTTCTAAAGATGACATTTCATATGTATAGAATCATACAATATGTAGTCTTTTGCTCTGGCTTCTTTCACTTTGAATAATGTTTTTG
Source organism: Theropithecus gelada (assembly GCF_003255815.1). Lineage (NCBI taxonomy): Eukaryota > Metazoa > Chordata > Mammalia > Primates > Cercopithecidae > Theropithecus > Theropithecus gelada. Next base: position 45,786,968 of record NC_037671.1, on the reverse strand, counting down.
GAGTTCACCCATGTCGTAGCAGGCATCAGTACCTCTTTCATTTTTTGTGTGTGTGTGGTAAAATATATGTAGCATAACCACTTTAATCATTTCAGCATATAGTTCTGTCGCATTAAGAATATTCGGAATATTGCACAACCATTATCACCATTCATCTTCCATACTTTTTCTTCTTTTTTCTTAGATCCAGGGACAAACTAGATCCAGTATTTTTTTCATCTTTCTGAACTGAAACTCTGTACCCATTGAACAACTTCCTGTTCCCTCTCTCTCTAGCTCCTGGCAACTACCACTCTACTTTCTGCCTCTATAACTTTGACTGCTCTAGGTACCTCATAAGTGGAATCATACAACATTTGTTCTCTTATAACTGGCCTATTTCAGGGTTCATCCATGTTGTGGCACATGTCAGACTTCCTTTTTATAGCTAAATAATATTCCATTTTCTGGATTAACGTTTGTTTATAGATGGTTATGGATGACTATACATTTTGTTTACTCATTCCTCTATTAATTGACATTTGGGTTGTTTCCATCTGTTAGCCCAAATGAATAATGCTATTGTTTATTTATGTATTTATTTACTGAGATGGAGTCTCGCACTTTCGCCCAGGCTGGAGTGCAGTGATGCAATCTCAGCTCACTGCAAGCTCTGCCTCCTGGGTTCACGCCATTCTCCTGCCTCAACCTCCCGAGTATCTGGGACTACAGGTGCCTGCCACCATGCCCATCTAATTTTATATATTTTTAGTAGAGATGGAGTTTCACCATGTTAGCCAGGATGGTCTTGATCTCCTGACCTCGTGATCCGCCTGCCTTGGCCTCCCAAAGTGCTGGGATTACAGGCGTGAGCCACTGCGCCCAGCCGAATAATGTTATTGTTATGGGATCTTTGAGGTGTCACTTTTCTGGCCAGAAACCTCTGGGGCCAGTGGTACCTTTGCCTGACTCAGGCCCGCTCAGCTCCTTCCACCCACTCAGGCTGTCGGGCTGTGCTTGACTTAACGCTACCAGTCTGGATCCCATGCCTGCCAAGGGTAAGCCAGGTGTGGAATGGCAAGGGGTATGTGAGCAAGAAAGCGTGGGGTCCAGGCACTGTGCACAGTCAGGCATGCTGGCTGCTGCAGGGGGCAGGCAGCTCCAGGTGCTGGCACAGGTGGCGGCTGTCTGCGAGGCTGCAGCTGGGCCAAATGGACTGCAGGCTGCTTCCCTGGCTAGCACTGGGAATGCAGTAGCACCTGGAAGCTTGGAAACACCAGGAACCACAGGGCCTCAAAGAGGGAGTCACAGCCCTGGCTTGGGGAGCTCCCAGGTCTGGGCTCCCTGAAGGGCTGCAGCTCTTCTCTTCTCCACCTGCAATGTGGCGAGCAAGGGGCATGTTTCAGCCCTGTTTGTGTTACAGGGCTTGCCATTTGGTGGGTCCCAAGTTCTTATCCTGCCACAAGGAAGACTGAGGCATGCAGACAAGTGGAGGGTGGAGGCATGCAGACAAGTGGAGGGTAAGCAAGATATAGATTTATCGAGTAGTAGAACAGCTCAGAGGTCTGCTATGGGTAGCTCCTTTTTGCAGCCAAGGTGTTCCAATGAGTGTTCAGCCGTCAGCAGAGAGGACGAGGTGCTGGGATGGGTGGCTCCTCTCTGCTGCTGGTTGTTCCCTCATCTCTGCAGTTCTTAGCAGAGAGGGTCTGGAGTGAGTTGCTCCTCTCTGCAGGCAGGTCATCCCTGGAGTGGGAAGCTCCTCTCTGCTGCTGGTCACCTGGGCGTCTGCTCTGCTCTGGCTGAGTCCAGGGTGTTTATGGGCTTCAGTGGGGAAGTGCATGCTGATTGGTCCATGGGCAGCCATGTATGGGCCCAGGAAAAATCACTATGAGTTCCCCCTCCCGTTGGCAGGACTGGTAGCCTGGCCCCCAGGCCACAGGCATCCCCTAGCTTGAAGGTGGGGCTTAACCGGGATTGCCCTATTCTACCCAGTAGCCATTGCCTCTTGCCACCACCATCCATGGCAGTCAGGTTGCTTGTGCCAAGGGGCACCTGCAGGCCAGCACTGAGCTGCCCTCAGCACCCCCTCAGCTTCCCTCCTGTGCTCATTGGTGCCCAAAATCTGGAGGGGGACGAGGCAGCAGGGGGCTGGCATGTCAGTGTTGCCCTGAGTGTGCATCCACCTGGCAGGGCTGCCACAGTGTCCAGGCTCAGCCCCAACCTTGCCCCATGATTGGAGCTGGTGCTGGAAGCAGGGAGAGGGCAGGCAGCAGCAGCAGGCACTTCTGAGGCTGCAGGGAAGAAGGGGGCCTCCTGGACCCCCAAGAGCACAGAGATGCCTGGGTCCACAGCTGGGGCTGGGCTGCTGCAGTGGCACTCTGGGAGGGTGGGGCTCCTGCCTGTTCCATGGAGAGTGGGGCCCAGGCCTCCCTGCTGCAGATGGCATCTTGGCAGTGGCCAGTCATCTGGAGCTGCTGCTGCCATCACTATTGTAAATATTCATGTACAAGTCTTGTGTGGGCATATGTTTTCAGTTTCTTTGGGTATATACCTATGAGTTGAAGTTTTAGACCATATGTTAACTCCATGTTTAATCATTTGAAGAACTGCCAGACTGTTTCCCAAAGCAACCACACCATTTTACATTTCTACCAGTTGTGTGTGAGAGTTCCAGTTTCTCCACATCTTCACCAGCACTTGTTATTTTCTGACTTTTTAATTCTGGCCATCCTAGGATGTGTAATGGTATCTCACTGTGATTTGGATTTCCATTTCCCTGATAAGTAATGATGTCTACTATCTTTTCATCCACTTATTGGCCATTTGTATATCTTTCTTGGAGAAATGCACATTCAGATTCCTTGCCTATTTTTTTAAGTAGGCTGTCTCTTTATTAGTGAGTTGTAAGAGTTATTTTTATATTCTAAATGCAAGTGTCTTATCACATATGTGATTTGCAGATATTTTCTCCCATTCTGTGGTTTGTCTTTTCACATGAGTATCTCTCTGTCACTCAGGCTGGACTGTGGTGGCATGAACATGGCTCACTGCAGCCTTCACCTTCTGGGCTCAAGCAATCCTCCTGCCTCAGCCTCCCAAATAGCTGGGACCACAGGTACGTGCCACCATGCCACGCCTGGCTACTTTTTTTATTTTTGTAGAGACAGGCCTTTGCCATATTACCCAGGTGGGTCTTGAACTCCTGGGCTCAAGCAATCCTCTCGCCTCAGCCTTCCTAAATGCTGAGATTATAGGCGTGAGTACCACATCCAGCCTTTTCACATTTTTTTTTAGAACAGAGTCTCATTCTGTCACCCAGGCTGGAGTGCAGTGGCACGATCTTGGCTCGCTGTAACCTCCAACTCCCTGGTTCAAGCGATTATCTTGCCTCAGCCTCCCAGGTAGTTGGGATTATAGGTGCCCACCACCACACCTGGCAAATTTTTGTAGTTTTAGTAAAGATGGGGTTTTGCCATGTTGCCCAGGCTGGTCTTGAACTCCTGACCTCAAGCAGTCTGCCTGCCTTGGCTCTCCAAAGTGCTGGGATTACAGGTGTGAGCCACTGCACCTGGCCCTTCACATTCTTCTTTCACATTCTTCATAGTGTCCTTTGAGACACCAAAGCTATTAATTTTGATGAAGTCCAATTTATGTAATTTAAAAAAAAATCTTTTTATTATACTTTAAGTTCTGGGATACATATGCAGAATGTGCAGGTTTGTTACATAGGTATACATGTGCCATGGTGGTTTGCTGCACCCATCAACCCGTCATCTACATTAGGTATTTCTCCTAATACTATCCCTCCCCTCGCCCCCCACCCCCTGACAGGCCCCGGTGTGTGATGTTCCCCTCCCTGTGCCCATATGTTCTCATTGTTCAACTCCCACTTATGAATGAGAACATGTGGTGTTTGGTTTTCTGTTCCTGTGTTAGTTTGATGAGAATGATGGTTTCCAGCTTCATCCATGTCCCTGCAAAAGACATGAACTCATTCTTTTTTATGGCTGCATAGTATTCCATGGCGTATATGTGCCACATCTTCGTTATCCAGTCTATCGTTGATGGACATTTGGGTTGGTTCCAAGTCTTTGCTATTGTGAATAGTGCTGCAATAAACATATGTGTGCATGTGTCTTTATAGTAGAATGATTTATAATCCTTTGGATACATACCCAGTAATGGGATTTCTGGGTCAAATGGTAATTCCAGTTCTAGGTCCTTGAGGAATCGCCATACTGTCTTCCACAGTGGTTGAAGTAGTTTACACTCCCACCAACAGTGTAAAAGCATTCCTGTTTCTCCATATCCTCTCCAGCATCTGTCGTTTCCCGACTGTTTAATGATCGCCATTCTAATTGGTGTGAGATGGCATCTCATTGTGGTTTGACTTACATTTCTCTCATGACCAGTGATGATGAGCTTTGTTTCATGTTTGTTGGCCGCATAAACATCTTCTTTTGAAAAGTGTCTGTTCATCTCCTTCACCCACTTTTTTCTTGTAAATTTGTTTAAGTTCCTTGTAGATTCTAGATATTAGCCCTTTGTCAGTTGGATAGATTGCAAAAATTTTCTCCCATTCTGTAGGTTGTCTGTTCACTCTGATGATAGTTCCTTTTGCTGTGCAAAAGCTCTTTAGTTTAATTAGATCCCATTTGTCCAATTTATCTAATTTTTTTCTAGTGAGTTTGGTGTCATATCTAAGAATCTGGCCAGGTTCTGGGCTCTCTATACCATTAATCTGCATGCTTATCCTTCTGCTATTCTGTCTAGAGTATTGTACCTTTTGTAGCAAGGTTTGAAATTTGGAAATTGTGAGTACTCTTTGTTCTTCTTTTTTAGGATTATTTTGGCTATTTGGAGTCCCTTGAAATTCAACATGGATTTTAGAATCAGTCAATTTCCAGAGAAGTCAGTTGGGATCCTGACAGGGACTGCTGCTTTTTTTTTTTTGAGATGGAGTCTCCCTCTTTCGCCCAAACTGGAGTGCAGTGGCGCGATCTCAGCTCACTGCAAGCTCCGCCTCCCGGGTTCATGCCATTCTCCTGCCTCAGCCTCGCTGAGTAGCTGGGACCACAGTCGCCCACCACCACGCCTGGCTAATTTTTTGTATTTTTAGTAGACACAGGGTATGAATGAATGAATGAATAAATGGACTCATTAATAGGGGAAACTGGGCCAACCTATAAAAAGCTTCCTTGTTCCCACCTATTCTCCCAACAGCCCTGCAGTGGGAAACTGGGCAAGCTCATAGCAGCAGCTAGAAATATCACCCTTGAAAAATAACAACAATATCTGTACCTAATTGAGTGCCTATTATGTGTCCAATACTGTTCTTGGCACTTTCACACATTAGTTCTAATTAGAACTACCCTGCAAACTGGGTATAGAACATGGTAGTTAATCAACCAAACTTTGGAGACAAGGATTAAAATCTTGCCTCTGCTACTCTGTAACTATGTGAGCTTGGGCAAGTTATTTGAGCTTGAAGAGTCCTAAATGTGGTTAATAATAGATCCCACCTCCAAATGGCCAGCTCCTGGTACTATCACAATGCGTCCATGTTTGTCTCTTTCACCAGAGCAAAGTTCCTGAAAGTAATAGTAGAGTCTCTTTCACAGAGTTGATGGGAGGATTAAATGAGATAATATATGCAAAAGATCTAGCAAACTGCCTGGGATATAATAGTTGCTTAATAACTCATTATTATTATACTATTTTTCAGATGAAAAAACACCAGTGATGTGGCTGGACTCCAGGGTGAATGGCCATGTCAGACCCCAGAGATGCTGCATCCTTAACCTTATTCTCCCAACTCAAAGATTCCCTAGGCATGGCAGGCTATGAAGTACAGCCATGAATCAAGGTGATGAGGGCTGGGACATTAAGTGGTAACCTGGATGGACAGTAGATTAGGAGGCTCCTCTAATGCCATATCACTGCAGGAGTCACAGAACGGCACAATTCAGGGAAGTCCCCCTAAGTTGAATTGACAGCCATTTTGGTGGGATAGAGACTAAAGGTTGAAATTAATTTGATATCTAGAATGTGAAGAAATTAGATATTTTGGGCATGTATAAGTTTGTGCACTGAGATTCAAACTCACAATATCAATAATACAAAGCAGTGTATAATAAAGCCAAGCGATCAGCACAGTGGCTTTTCCTGGAATTCAGAGGAGAGAGATCATTGAGAGCAATCAAAGAAGGTTTCCCTGGAGGATGGGACCTGCAACAATAATAGTACTACTAACAACTATTTATGGAGGGCTTGATTCTTTATATATTATTGATACGGTTTGACTGTATCCCCACCCAAATCTCATCTTGTAGTTTCCATAATCCCCACGTGTCATGGGAGGGACCCAGTGGGAGGTAATTGAATCATGGGGGTGGTTACCTCCATGCTGTTCTCAAGATAGTGACTTCTCACAAGATCTGATGGTTTTACAAGGGGCTTTTCCCCTTTCACTCATTCTTTTTCTCCCTGCCGCCATGTGAAGAAGGACATGTTTGCTTTTCCTTCTGCCATGATTGTAAGTTTCCTGAGGCCTCCTCAGCCATGCTGAATTGAGTCAATTAAACCTCTTTCCTTTATAAATTACCCAGTCTCATGTATGTCTTCATAGCAGCAAAAAATGGACTAATACAATTACTGTCTTTTAAAATATTCACAATAAACCAGCAATATATGTAAATGCTATCATCTCCATTTCATAGATAAGGAAACTGAAGTTCAGAGAGTGTAAGTAACTTTCTCATTATCATAAAGCTAATAAGTAGTTTGAGTCAGGATTTGAACCCAGGTCTATCTCTGGTCCTATGGAAACATGACCATGGCCCATGCCCTTTCCATGTGCTGTCCTGAAGGACCAAGCTGAAACTCAACTCCCTCCCCTTGATAGTGAAATACCCAGCAATCCCCAGTGGATTCGCACAGCACTTTGAAACCACCTCCAAGTGGCCACTTCCTGGAACTATCACAATGTGTCCATGTTTGTCTCCTTCACCAGAGCAAAGTTCCTGAAAATCAGAGACATGTCTTATTCATCTCTATCCTTATCAGTTTTGCAGTACTTGGCACTCAGTACGCATCAAAATATTGAAAAAATTGATGAAGGAAAAAATAAATATTAAATACTGTGATACCAAAAAGCATCTTTTTGGTTTTTTTTTTTAAAGTATGCCTTGAGTTTCTCATGATTTTAAACATATATTTGATATGACTTTTTTTTTTCTTTTTTGAGACAGAGTTGCCCTCTGTGACCCAGGCTGGAGTGCAGTGGCGATATCTCAGCTGACTGCAACCTCTGCCTCCCAGGTTCAAGTGATTCTCCTGCCTCAGCCTCCCAAGCAGCTGGAAGTACAGGTGCCTGCCACCAGGCCCAGCTCATTTTTTGTATTTTTAGTAGAGACAGGATTTCACCATGTTGGTCTCGAACTCCTGACCTCAAGTGATCTGCCCACCTTGACCTCCCAAAATGCTGGTATTACAGGCGTGAGCTACCCCACCCAGCCTGATATGACATTTTAATTTCTTTCATGATTCATGGTATTGTTGGAGAGACATCATTTACAGATATAACAGGGACTGTAAATAAACATAAAAATGAAAAAGTGTAAGATAGTAAATGATAAAGCGCTAAATTGCATGGATTCTTTAATAATGCAATAGAAGTTTAGAAAATATAGAGATTGGTGTGAGGGAAAGAGAATTGAGGACAGCTTTCTGAAATGCTATATTTGTCAGTTCTCAGTTGCAAGCAACGGAAATAGATTCTGAATAATTTAAGCTACTGAGCAGTTCACAGAAACACTGGGAAACCTGGAGAACCAGGCTCAGAGCCTAAGCAGATAATAACCATAACCAAACCACTCCAAAAAACAGTGTTTGGTGAAGATTCTGCTGTCCACTATATGCCATGTCTCACATCACTGACACCATTAGGCCAGGGACCTGAGCTTGGCACTGCTGCTAGAGCTGCATGAAAATTGGAAGTTTCTGTCACCAGGAACACCCTTCCCTTAACTCTGCTTATTTTCATCAGTTAACTCCAGAGTCAAAGGCTAGGATAGCTGCATCTGATTGGCCCAGCCTAGGACAGTGCCAGCTCTGGCCACAAAGGAGGCTGGGAAAGCATGGATCTGGTGTTTTCAGCATCTCTTCAGTGATAAGTAGGATCTGCTTCATATAAGATTGTTGGGGTCTTTTTTGTTTGTGTTTTTGAGACAGAGTCTCGATCTGTCACTCAGGCTGGAGTGCAGTGGTGTGATCTTGGTTCATTGCAATCTCTGCCTCCTGGGTTAAACTGACTTTCATGTCTCAGCCTCAGCCTCCTAAATAGTTGGGATTACAGGTGTGTGTTACCCTGCCCGGCTAATTTTTTGTGTTTTTAGTAGAGGTGGGGTTTCACCACGTTGGCCCGTCTGGTCTTGAACTCCTGGCCTTAAGTGATCTGCCCACCTCGGTCTCCCAAAGTGCTGGGATTATAGGCGTGAGCCACCGTGTCTGGCCTATATAAGATTCTTTTTTTTTTTCCTTTTCTTTCTTTTTTTTTTTTTCTGAGACGGAGTTTCACTCTTGTCGCCCAGGCTGGAGTGCAATGGCGTGATCTTGGCTCACTGAAACCTCCGCCTCCCGGGTTCAAGCGATTCTCCTGCCTCAGCCTCCCGGAAGTAGCTGAGATTACAGGCGCCCGCCACCATGAGCAGCTAATGTTTTTATGTATTTAGTAGAGACAGGGTTTCACCATGTTGGCCAGACTGGTCTCGAACTCTTGACCTCAGGTGATCCACACGCCTTGGTCTCCCAAAGTGTTGGGATTACAGGTGTGAGCCACTGCGCCTGGCCTATAAGATTCTTAAAGTGGGAAATTGTCATGTGCTGAGCAGCCTCCACCCCCATCTCCCAGAAAAGAAATGTCTACTGCAGTTGGCCAAAGCTAGAGGGCAGGAAAAGGAAGAGCGATGGTTAGACAAGAGATCAAGGAGTGGCCCAGGGCAGTGGAAAGAGCCTTGAGGAAGCCTGGGAGGAGTTTTTGAGGAGGGAAAGGTAAGGTGCTAAGTGCTTTGGAGAGTTCTAGGGCGAGTAGAAGTGGTCTTTGTATTTGGATGGAAAGGGGTGCTCTGTGACCTCACCAAGAGCAATTTTAGTCAAGGGTGGAGGTAGAAGCCAATCATAGGAAATTATGGAGAAAACCAAAGTAAAGACATGGAGGAATCCCTCAAAACTACTGGGGACATTTGCCTCTATTAATCATCATGAAGACACAATCCAATGTCATCAATTCATCACTCATTCCATGATATGATTTGGCTGTGCTTCCACCTATGTAGGGAAGGGAAGTAGAAAGTTGCCAGAATTAGGCCAAGTGCAATGGTGCATGCCTATAATCCCAGCACTTTAGGAGGCTGAGGTAGGAGGACTGCTTGAGTCCAGGAGGTTGAGGCTGCAGTGAGCCATGAGCATACCACTGCACTCTGACCTGGGCAATAGAAAGAAAGAAGAAAGGAAGAAGTGTGAGAAACAAACTCACCCATCCAAACCCAAAGAATGGCCTCAGAGACCCAGAGAACAGTGAAAGTGAGACTTTTGATGACAGTCTTACAAGATTGGGTGTCTGATAGGCCGGTACACCCAGCACAGTTTCAACAAGCAATTTATCCCCTCGGGCACAGGTCTCTCTCCCAGTTCCTCATAGGCTGAGTACTATGGGGTCACAATCTTCCCAGATGTTGCTCTTTAAGTGTTTGACTTACGACCTAAGTAGCTGGACAGACTGATAAAAACAGACAAAGTGAGCTATTTGCAGACTAGTAAATTTTTATCTTAGACTAAACTTCCTTGGTTCAGGGGAAGGCAACTCAGGCGGGTGGGGAGGCCGACAAGCAGGCACTGGCTATCCAAGCAGGGGCCTAGTATATCCTGTTTCTTCTGTAGTTTGCTGACCCAAGCCAATTCACGGTACTTTGTCTTGGAGATGGACCAGTGTATGCATTATTTCCTTCAATTCCCTCCTCTATTTCTTTTTACTCCTATTGGTCCCATTTTCACATTTATTTTTGTGTCCTTTGGTTCTTAAATTTGTTAGGTACTCCTCTAGGGACTCCTACTGAGTTAATATAAGTGCTTGGATTAAAATAATTTGTTAGATCTCTCCAACTTCAGTGGCCATGTGGATTCTCGGGAATCTTATGGAATGCCAGAGTGAAGGGAATGGCCACTTGAACTAAAGCACAAGTTCCAGTGGACGGTAACAGGTTAGGAAGGTTTCTCTTCCTAAAATATCACCAGACATCAGCCTGGGGTATATGAAATGCTGAGTAATTGCCTTTATTTGACTCACCAGTAACGTTTAGGATGTAGGTACAAGCTGAGAGTTTTCCCACGGGCTTGCTGAACTCTGCCACCTGTCTAGAGAGGCAAGAGGAGTGGTTCATATTCCCTTTGGAGAACGAGGGGATTGCTCTAGGGTCTGATCTCTGCAAGGCGGGAAACAGCAATGATAGACTTTTGTAAGTCTTTTTTCCCCATGCATTCGTGTCCTGGTATAGAGCCAACATGCAACACATTCCGTCGGGATTGGTATCCCATCCTAGGGAAATGGAGCCACCTGTGCCTGACGCTGCCCAGCAGAGCATGCGTAACAGTTGGTCTTATTAAGAGCTAGTACTGGCTGGGTGCGGTGGCTCAATCCTGTAATCTTAGCACTTTGGGAGGCCAAGGCAGGTGGATTGCCTGATTCAGGAGTTTGAGACCAGCCTGGGCAACATGGTGAAACCCCATCTCTACTAAAATACAAAAAAAAAAAAAAGATTAACAGGGCATGGCAGCGTGCGAGTAGTTGAGTAGTCCCAGCTACTCGGGAGGCTGAGGCAGGAGAATTGCTTGAACCCAGGAGGTGGTGGTTGCAGTGAGCTGAGATCGTGCCACTGCACTCCAGCCTGGCAACAAAGCGAGTCTCCATCTCAAAAAAAAAAAAAAAAAAAAAAGAGCTAGTACCAAATATTTGACCCATTCAACCCAGGCATTTACATTCCTATATTCAGTCTCAATTTCTAAAGTCTGCCTCAAGTCAGTTACCTTAATTATTTTTATTCTTTTAGAGTTATTGTCTGGTGGATTAAAGGAGGTAGTGGGACCAGGAGTTATAGTAATCCTGGGTGGGCTCGGGGTGGAGTTGGTGATTAGCCTAAGAGTAAACTGTTCCACGGGATTGCTTCCTGAGATATCTATTCCTAATACATACCTCCAAGGTTCTTGGTCTAGAGTAGCTGGATTGTTTATGGTAATTAATATAGGATTGCATTCTAAATTTCTACAGTTAGGTGGCGTAGCGCCCTTACACAAATGTATTTCATTCCATAAGGGTTTGTTTTTGGAAGAATGATTCACCCAGCTTTGATATTGAGTGGTCCACCAGACCTGATTCCAGCTAGCACAGGGCTTTTCTGAGAGGGCCCAATAACGGTCTGTTTTAGGACATAGATCTTTGTCTGCTTGTGACAACAGTCTGTGGTTCCCTAAATTCCCTCAAAGTAAGACTTGGCAGGTATTACATTTCATAGTTTGGGGCAGGGTGGAGGTCTTGGTTTTGTTGACTATTAGTTTGGATATTCCCCACTTTTCACCCGTAGTACTGGGCCCTATTCAATATGTAGGTCTCCTTTCACCCCTTGTGTTAGGATTAATCCTAACCATATCCACCCCCAACGACAGAGCCTGCTTATAGTTTCCTTTTAGGTTTTTCTTAGAGTTAGCTTTAAGGGTTCCTTAGGTGATCTATACACTTCCCATTCACCTTTTTCCCTTCCTTCTGGGGTTTCTTTTACCAGTCTCTTGATCTGAGTGTATGTGTCCACCCCCGTTCAGCCGTTCCTACAGCTGTCTCAGTGATCAGGAGCACTTGATAGGAACCTTCCCAGCTTGGGTGGAGATTGTCGTCTTTAATTGCCATGCTGGAAGTGGTGATCTGTGAATTCAAGAGGCAGGGTTTGAGTTAGAAGTCTTTTTAACCTAAGGGACAATAGGGTGGAGGATATGGGCAGTGTATAATTTCTTTTTCTTTTTTTTTTTTTTGAGACGGAGTCTCGCTCTGCCACCCAGGCTGGAGTGAAGTGGCACAATCTCGGCTCACTGCAAGCTCCACCTCCCGGGTTCACACCATTCTCCTGCCTCAACCTCTCGAGTAGCTGAGACTACAGGTGCCCTCCATCACGCCCAGCTAATTTTTTTTTTTTTTGTATTTTTAGTAGAGACTGGGTTTCACCGTGTTAGCCAGGATGGTCTCGATCTCCTGATCTCGTGATCCTCCCGCTTCGGCCTCCCAAAGTGCTGGGATTACAGGCTATAATTTCTTAAAAATTGATCTTTGGTTTCCATAGTAGGAAGGTCAGTAGTTCTGCCTAAATACAGGAATGCTTTGTAATGGTCTTAACCCAGGAGGTCTTCCTCTGGTACTGTTTTCTAACTACCTTTTTGTTTATTTTTTGGCAGGTTACACAACCCCCACACACCTGTTTAGCAAGGGTATAAGCCCCTATACACCCATAATTTTTGAGTATTGCATCACACATGGCCTGGGGACCCCAGTGACTTCCCTTACGCAGTATGGACATTAGTTGTCTCATAAGGGGTTTGTTTATCATTTCTCTCCCGTTAGGGAGCACCCACCTTCCATCCTTAGTTTGAGTGGCTCCTATCTTGCCCAGTTCTTCCTCCTCCTCTTTAGAAAACTAGGGTCTTAATACCACCTTAGGATATCTGGTATTGGGCTAAACAGTCTCACTTCTTCCTCCAGGGAGGCTTGCTTAGCAGCTTCATCCGCAAGCCTGTTCCCTACAGCTTCTATGGTGTTTCTTTTCTGATGGCCATTTACATGAACTATGGCTGTCTCTGCTGGAAGCAGGAGGCTTTTAGAAACTTGTTTGACCAGTTCTCCATGTACTAGTTCTTTCTAGTACTATTTATTAGGCCCTGCTTTGTCCAGATTTTTTCAGAGGTGTGTATTACTCCATAGGCATATTTGGAATTCGTATATAGTGCCTTCTTGGCCTTCTAGGAGCTTTAGGGCCCGGTTAAGAGCATATAATTCACAGGTTTGGGTTGACCAGCTATTAGGTAATCTACCTTTTTCACATAGGATTGTTTGTTTCCATTAATAACAGCATAGCTGTTGTGTCTTTTACCATCTATCACTCGGGACGACCCATCGACAAACAGCCTTATTCCATCATGTAGTGGAGTTTCTTTAAGGTCTGATCTAACTTTAGTTTGATATTCTATGATGGCTTCTTATTCTCCTCTCCTTTCCATGAAAAACTGGCTGGAGTTAGGTTAGGCACCTCCCCAAGGCCCATTGATCCCAGGAGGAACTTGGGGAGGCAAAGGACTGACCAGCTGGCCTCCCAGGGTGCCTTTGGCCAGGACCTGCTGGGTCTGGCTCTGGGCCAAGAGCTGCTGGTTTGAAGAGCTGCCGATTTGAAGAGCTGCCAACCTGTGGCGCCTTCCTTGACAGGCACTCTCATGGGCAAAGGCATCCCTGGCTCTGGCCTCCCTTCCTCTTTCTTTGCTTTGAAGGCACCATCCGTCTTGCTGGCAGGCCAAGAGCTGCACTGTTTTTATTCGATGCCATCCCTGCTGGTGACCCAGCAACTGCAAAGGGTCTCTGGTTTGTCCCGCTCTGGGAGGGGACTCAGTGGCTTTTTCTCCTCCTCAGCTGCAAGGATCCTCCCCCGGCCCAGCCTGGCTCTGGGAAACAAAATTTTCTTTCTTTTTCTTTTCTTTATTATTATTATTTTTTTTTTGAGACGGAGTCTGGCTTTGTTGCCAGGCTGGAGTGCAGTGGCGCGATCTCAACTCACTGCAACCTCCACCTCCCTGGTTCAAGCGATTCTCCTGCCTCAGCCTCCCAAGTAGCTGGGATTACAGGCACGTGCCGCCACACCCAGCTAATTTGTGTATTTTTAGTAGAGACAAGGTTTCACCATATTGGCCAGGCTGTTCTCCTGACCTCAAGTGATCACCACCTTGGCCTCCCAAAGTGCTGGGATTACAGGCGTGAGCCACCACACCCAGCCGGAAACAGAACTTTCATACATCCCACCTCAAAGCATCTTGGCAGAGTTCTCCCCAGCATGAGCTCTCTCTTCTTCAGGGATTGCAAACTGGCATCCTCTCTCGCCTATATTGGGTTTTTAAGTTTTTCGAACTGATCCCCAGCATTTAAAAATCCTATTTCATGTAAAAAGTCAGAATTCTGGCCTCTGAGAAGGCAGACAATTTGGCAACACCGGGCCAGCACTGTAGGACCAGCCGAGCACTGAGGTCCCTTTAACAAGGTGTGCCCTCTTCAGTTAGCCACAGTCCCCACCCAGCCCTGCAGTCCTCCTTCTCATCTTTTGCTGGCCCTGTAGTCCTTTGAGTTTACAACCCTAGTTCTGATCTTCCTTATGTAGCCTGCCAGCCCTTCTGCAGACTTACTGACAGCTGCCCCTGGTGGACAACGGCAAAACCTTAATGGTCATCTCATCCATTTACCCTTCCATAATCTGAATCCTCTCTACCACCTCCTGACAAACAGTCATCTGGTTTTTTGTTTTGTTTTGTTTTGTTTTTTCTGATGGAGTCTCGCTCTGTCACCAGGCTGGAGTGGAGTGCAGTGGCAACATCTGGGCTCACTGCAACCTCTGCCTCCTGGGTTCAAGTGATTCTCCTGCCTCAGCGGGGGTCAAGTGATTCTCCTGCCTCAGCTTCCCGAGTAGCTGGGACTACAGGCACATGCCACCATGCCCAGCTAATTTTTGTATTTTTGGAAGAGACAAGGTTTCACCACATTGGCTAGGATGGTCTCGATCTCTTGACCTTGTGATCTGCCAGCCTTGGCCTCCCAAAGTGCTGGGATTACAGGTGTGAGCCACCATGCCCGGCCTGCCATCTGGTCTTTGTTGTAGGCAACCCATTACTCCTTGAGCAGCCTGATCCTAAACTCTCCTTCACATCCCTTTCTCACTTGCATCGCCCAGTTCCTCCTCAGCGGCCCTCCTCAGCAGCCACACTGTACCCTTTCCCTGTACCTCTTTGTTGCTTGAACCTCTAGAACCTTCCCCCCCCCGCCAACCTCTCTGCATCCTCTCACTTCTTCTTGTACTCTTTCTTCCTTTTACATTATTTTTCTCCCCAGTCTCACCTTCTGTGTCTTTCTTTGATCTCTGATCTCTTTCTCTCTCTCTCTTGCTCATTTTTCTTCTATCTCTCTGTGTCATCCCCTGTTTCCTTTCTCCCTCATACTCAGTTTCTTCCTCTTTCTCTCTCTGGGCACGAGCTGAGCCGTGCTGTGCCCTGGCTCCCCATTTTCTGTCTGCAAAGATGAACAGCTCTGACTCTCTTCTTTTTCTCTAGGCACCAGCGCACCTGCACAGTGTCTTACACTGTCCACCCTGTCTCAGCTGCTTAGTCTGGTGGCTCCCACACACACAGCTGCGTGGCCGGCTCTCCCTTGCCTTTAGGGTCAGCAGCTTAACTCTTTCTCTCTCTCTCTGGCCCTCTATATTTGCTGTTTCCTCCCTTTCTCTTTCCGATTTTCTTTCTTACTTTTTCTCTTTCTCTGTAGCAGGACGAGCTGCAGACAAAACTCCTCAGATACCGCGTTAAAGATGGAAGGAGTTTATTTGGCCAGGAACATCAGCAAGACTCCTGTCTTAAGAGCCAAGCTCCCCGAGTGAGCAATTTCTTTCCCTTTTAAGGGCTCACAACTCTAAGGGGGTCTGCGTGAGAGGGTAGTGATTGACTGAGCAAGCAGGGGCTACGTGACTGGGGGCTGCATGCACCGGTCGGTAATCAGAATGAAACAGAACAGGACAGGGATTTGTACAGTGCTCTTCCATACAATGTCTGGAATCTATAGATAACATAACCAGTTAGGTCAGGGGTCGATCTTTAACTACCAGGCCCAGGGCATGGCGCCGGGCTGTCAGCCTGTGGATTTCATTTCTGCCTTTTAGTTTTTACTTCTTCTTTCTTTGGAGGCAGAAATTGGGCATAAGACAAAATGAGGGGTGGTCTCCTTCCTTATTCCCCCGCTTTGAGACTCTCGCTCATTTTATTAGTGGGAGTTCTCACCTTCATTCTCACTACCTATGTCTTTTTGCATGACAGATTGATAGTGATTTATGTAGTACACTTGTGCTGAAGCATTCTGGTGAACTAGAGTAGCAATGAAACCTTTTACTATTTGAATGAGTACAGGTAGTAAATAAGGGATCAGTAAGCAGGTTCCTGTTACTACTATAATTTTTATTATAAGAGTTTTAAATCCTCCTAGTGCTGGGAACCATTTTCAAACATGGCCTCAGGATCAAATCTATGCCACACTTGTACAGGCACATGTTCCAGTTTCATCATGTCCTTAACTATATCTTCAACTACTTGCCCCTGATCATCTATGTGCAGGCAGCGATTGGTAAGGTTAAATTTTCTACAGACTTCTCTTTCAGCTTCTAGCAAGTAGTTGAGAGTCAATCTATTTTGATAGATAGCATTTCTTATCTGAGTTTCTTGCCGGGCCGGAACAGTCAAGGTTTTACCAGTTTTATTAGTGATGACTTCCAAGACAGCTTACAACTGTATGATTCGGTTGAGCATGTAAATGGGGGTCCGGTATCCCCATGAACCATCTTGTGCCCAAGTGGCCGGCCGATAGTATTGTATAATTTTTGCAGGAGGCCGTTTATCATCTTTTTAATTATCTATGGCTATGCTTCACTTTTTGCGGGAAGCAGACAGGGAAGCCCAGGAGTTTGCCTGTTTTTATGGGCAGTAGGAAGAAAGATGGTTTAATAGTGCCAATAACACAACTGCCTGTCTACTGGTCAGGCAGCTTAGCATAGGCTGTATGTCCACATATCCAGTATAGCCCAGTGGGGGCCGTCCAGTCCCAGTGGGATTCTGGGTGGGCCTAAACAGTCTGCAACTTTGTAAATTTACTGAATGGATTTTTCTCTGTGTGGTTTGAACTCCACCATGCAGTCTTCCTACAGGAAGGGTGAAGTCCTTCGCCACTCTTGCTATACAGTATTGTCTAATGATTGAGGCTTTTAGGACCTAGAAGTGATCAGGATGATTCTTTTGGGCCGGGAATTCATCAGGAACTGGGTCTGTAGGTACTAATTCTTGGGCTTCCTATGGCCATTGATCTCTTATTACAGTTCCTCCACATACATAACATGAAGTGACATTGAGAGACTGGGCTACATGCTTGGCTAATTGCAAAAACAAATTTCTTGTTTTTCCTGGAATTTCTGGTACTGGCACATTTAGTTTATCATAGAAGGTTTGAAATACTGGCTCAGGAGAGCGTTTATAAACTTTTTCTCAAACCACGATACTTACTTGAAGATCCAGCTCCATCAATTTTTAGGGTTACATATTCCCCTTTTTTTCTAGCGAGGATTAAGGGGGTTGGTTATTACTAGTTCTAAGGGGTTACACTGACCACTGGTACAGGAAGGACCACTTTTTCTTTGCTGAAGGTGGACAGGATTTTTTTTTCATTTTTTTATTCAAGTAGTCTAAATAACACAAGACTGGTATCTACATTTATTTTCACACAGTCCTAATTCATGATAAATGTACTTATTTTCTGCCATATAGCCTCTTTCCTAATTAAAAGAACCACATCCTATTTTTAACTTATTATTATTAGTGATAGCACAGGCATCAAATTTTAGGGTGACTTGTTTGGGTACCTCTTTTTTTCTGTTTTGGCTAACACTTTACTCATATTGTTTATGAGCTCCCACCAGTCTTCAGTTCTTAATCTTATTTTAAAAACTGTGGTCATGGGAGGCTTAGATGGGTCATCACATACATCAGGTTGGTCATTTCTTGGGCTACATACCTTGTATAGAATAACATTATACAAACACGTTCTTTTTAGAGTTCCAGTACACTTATAATAATTGTAAAATAATAGGAATGTAGCAACCTTTTGTCCTACCTCAGTGACTTGATGTATACACTGGGAACAGCCCTCAGTCTGAGGAAAGTCAGTTGAAGTCCTTACCATACAAGTCCAGATTTTAAGGAAAATGAGTCACGCCATGAGTTTCCTCATGCTTCGGCCATGCGTGGACCAGTCAGCTTCTGGGTGTGACTGGAGCAGGGCTTGTCGTCTTCTTCAGAGTCACTTTGCAGGAGCTGGTGAAGCTCCTCCCATCCATGTACAGCTCCCAGTCTACTGATGTTTAAGGATAGTCTCAGAGGTTGGGCGCACTAGAATAAACTGAGTCTAATACCTCTACACAGTTATGTTCAACTGGGCTCTCTGATAACGGGAGCAAGGTGACGGGGTTTAGGATGTTGTAAACTTCAATGGTTATGCGAGGATTTTCACAGAGCAAACTTTGGTATCTAGTTAGTTTAGCATTCGTTGACTAATGATGTCCTTTGGTATTTGTTAAAGTCACCACACCATTGAGGGGGACTTAGACATGGGGGCCAGCCTCTGGAAACCCTGTCTAGTTGTTTTGAGAGATAGGCCACTGGCCTTGGCCAGGGCTCTACAGTCTAGGTTAAAACTCTGCCATTTTTTCTCTTTCTGACACATAAGGTGTAAAGGGTTTTGTCAGGTCAGGTAGCCCCAGGGCTGGGGCCGACATGAGTTTTTCATTTAACTCATGAAAAGCTTGTTGCTGTTGGTTGTAATAGATGTAGTTTATCTAATGTACATTTTTATTAACTGTCACCCACTAAAATATTGACTTAAATCCTGTAGCTGTTTGATTTCAAGCTTTAAATTGATCTGGTGTTCCTTATGGGGCTCCAATTGCATCTAAATAGATGTGAGAGTTAAAAGACCCATAAGGGGCTTCTCTCACTTTACGATGTCTTATTTTTTCTCCCTCTGGTTGATGAAATGCCAGGGTGAAAGGGATAGCCAAATGGACTAAAGCACAAGTGCCACTCTAGTTATTCGGCAGAGTGCCCAGTAAAGGTCCACCACAATACCACCACACATCCGCTCAGGGATGAACAAGGGCTAACTGATTGATAAGCTCTTGAAAATTCTTAAGCTCATTGCATCCCTTCAGGTCTCCAAGGAATGCTAAGTTTCTTCCCTGTTGTGAGAGACACAAAGTGAACTTAGTGTCGGGAGACGGAAGCTGGATGCCCCTCGGGGGCTGACCCACAGGGTGCTGGACTTTGGGATACAGCAGAGAGAGCTTGGCATGACTTACTACTTCAGGCTGTAGAATCCTGGAAAAGAGCTACCATGCAGCCTATGCCTGGTCGACTGGGGGAACCACCTTAGTGGAAGGGGGACAGCCTGGGCCTCTGGCCTGCCATGTATTTAAGCATAACAATTGCTTTTGTTTAACGTGCAGATGGAATATTTGATTCATTTTAACCAGGCATTTGCATCTTGGTATCCTGGTATCCTGGTATCCTGTTTAGCAATTAATTGCTAAAGTTTGTTTTAAGTCTTTAACTTCTATGATCCTCTAGTAAAATGAATGTATGATTTTAGGAAATTACAAAAACCGGTTGGGGCAGGCCATCCTTGCTCTTTAGTGGTCCACAGAATGTTGGATCAACTATGGCATAAAAACTCTACATTGGGGGGCAAGACTCCTGGTTGGCACTGGGGTCTTTATCAAAATCTCCCCAGATTAAATGGTCCTAGTTTACTAATGCCCAGTCTGAGGAGAGTTAGGAGGGACAGAAGTACTTTTCTGAAGTAGAAAGCTGTCTTTGACTTAGCAAGTCTCCATAGGGTTTAACAAGGCAAGCATTAAATGCAATAGTTTGAGGTGAAATTGACTTGGTTATGTTAATAACTAGATGGTTAGCAATAGCACGAGGAAAGAAGAAAGAGTAACAGAATAGATGAAGAGTTAAATTTTTCTTAGCTTTAGTTTAGTAGGGTTTTCCCCTGGGACTATGGCCCACGACTCTGGAGGGGGTGGCACTTTCTTGACTCAGGTGTGATGAGTCCATCCTTTTTTGCTGTATGAACAGCAGTCTTGGTGGTTAGCAGCACAAGGTAGGGTCCTTCCCAGGCTGGCTCAAGTTTTTCTTCTTTACACCTTTCAATAAGAACGTGATCTTCGGGCTGGTGCTGGTTTACTGGAAATTCTAGGGGTGGTACATGTGCTAAAAGATTTTCAGTTTTTGAGGGAAAGGAAAGTGGAAGATAAACCAAATATATAATTTTTAAGAAATTGACCTTTTGTTTTAAATGTGGGGACCTTGGCAGTGGACTTTATAGTCCTTATTTTACTGAGAAATTTCTTTTAGCACCTATTTTTATTAATTTTTAAACCAAAGAAAACCAAATACCATTTTACATTTAATAATGCTTTTTGTATGATTTTTATATCAGATAAGCTAAATTTTACCTTTATATTAGTGTGTTAATGTTAAACCTAATTTTAATAAAACCTTGTAGACATATTTGTCTAATTTTTAATGTTTGACCATAAGGTAAGATTTTATAGACTCTTTTTAACCTTTTATAATTTTTGCTAAAGAGCAGGTTGGTGCTTTAAGAAAAACCTGCTATGCTTTTATTTTAATGTCCAGTTTACAGAAAAATTGGATGATACCTCTTTAACTTAGCCAATGTTTACACACAGAATTTTCTTTCCAATTAATATTTTAAAATTGGTTAAACCTTTAAAACAAAATATACATATTTTTAACCGTTTAATGTAGGTAAAAATTTATATTCTTATGCCTCCTTATAATTCTTTTATCAAAGGTATATTTTACTTTTCTTATATACCTTGCACATAAACTGTTTTTTGTTTTTGTTTTTGTTTTAGTTTTACATTCAGGAGGCCTAATTACTTTTAAATTATACATTTCTTGCATAAATTTTTTATAACATTTTTCTCTTTCATGACTTTTGCAGACAATTCTTCGACATGCTTTTAACTTTCTGACTTATTACAAATATTTCTTTCTTTAAACAACCCAGTTAATTTATTTCAGGACAAGAATTTACCATATAATACTCTTTTTTTATAAATTCTGCCCCCCCTTTTTTTCCTTTTTTTTTCCTAACAGAATAACCCCATACTTTAATATTTTTGAGTTAGTAAGCTACTTTTTTGCTTTTTGGATTTAGGATAGTTCTGAACTGAACTAGTGAGGTGTACTCACAATGAGGTTTCCTCTAAAAGTTTTTTTTTTTTTTTTTTAACTTTTTTTCTGTTAGCAAAGCAGTTGCTGCTACAGATTGAATGCATTTAGGCCCATCTCGGGTTACTGGGTTAAGGATTTTTGATAGGAAGGCATCAGTGCTTCCGGATACGCCCTTGTTTACACTGACAACAAAGTGGTATTGGAGCATTATAGGGTTACAGAGAATACCTTCAATTATCAATTACAGGTTTTAAATTTACTTTGGCTTTTAAAGGAATAGGGTACACTTTTTTTTCTTAATTACTTGTATGTATCTCTCTTTCTCTCTTTCTTTCTCTCTTTGACTTTGTCTCTCTCTCTTTGACTTCCCTTTTGCCTCTGTACTCTTCCTCTCTCTCTTCTCTGTCTCTCTCTATCTCTGCCTCGCTTATGCTGCAGTTCTGTCAACCACTGTGGAGAGATCTAAAACCAGCTGTAACCAAGCATCTATGTACGGAAACTGGTCTGGGTGCCCTGGCTTTACAGGTTACCTTGTGCCATACCTTTGAAACAAGGGACCTGTCCAGGCATCCTTCTGATGGCCAACCCACCTCTAATGCTGGCCAGTCTATTTTATACAAAGTTTTAAGTTTTCATGGTGTCATAGTACTCCATAGTCTCCCTTAAATCCTTTCTTGAAATTTTTCAACATAGTTCCTAGTAGGGTGGGCTTATTTGTGCCTGACCCATGCTTCTTCAAGAGAAAACACCACGCTTACACCGCACACACACCACAAAACAAAGAACGGGTAAAAAGGGCACACACACACACTTTTGTGGTTTACACCAAACCAAAATCAAAACCAAAATCAGAGTATCTAGAAATCTAAGCCAGGTCAAAACCAAAACCAAAGCATCAAGCAATCCAAGTCAAGTCAAAAACAAAGACCAAAGTGCCAGTACAGGCACATGATGGGTGATCAGGCCACGCTTCCACTCAAATGGAGTAGGCAAGTTCCTAAGACCAGCTCTTAAGCAATTTAAACCAAGTCAAAACCAAAACCAAAGTGCTGATAAAGGCATGCCATGGGTGATCAGGCCATGCTTCTACTCAGATGGAGTGGGCAAATTCCCAAGACCAGTTCTGTCAAGCAATTCAAACTGAGAGGTGACAATGTGCTAGCAGCCCTCACTCTCAGTGCCTCCTTGGCCTCAGCGTCCACTCTGGCGGTGCTTGAGGAGCCCTTCAGCCTGCCATAGCACCATGGGAGCCCCTCTCTGGACTGGCTGAGGCTGGAGCCTCCTCCCTCTGTTTGGGGGGAGGTGTGGAGGGAGAGGCGCAGGCGGGAACCAGGGCTGCCCTCGCGGGCCAGTGTGAGTTCTGGCGGGCGTGGGCACAGGCTCGGTGGACTCTGCACAGGGAGTGGCCAGCCAGCACCGCTGGCCCAGGGCAGTGAGGGGCTTAGCACCTGGGCCAGCAGCTGCAGAGGGTGTGCCAGGTCCCCCAGCAGTGCTGGCCGGCTGGTGCCTCACTCAAATTCTCGCCGTGCCTTAGCTGCCTCCCTGCAGGGCAGGGCTCAGGACCTGTAGCCCGCCGTGTCTAAGCTCCCCCCGCTGAGGTGGGCTCCCGTGCTGCCCGAGCCTCCCCAATGGGCACTGCCCCCTGCTCGACGGCACCTGGTCCCATCCACAGCTCAAGGGCTGAGGAGTGCAGGCCGGGCTGGGGACTGGCAGGCAGCTCTGCCTGCAGCCCAGGTGCAGGATCCACTGGGTGAAGCCAGCTGGGCTCCTGAACCAGATGGGGACTAGGAGAACTTTTATATCTAGCCGGAGGATGGTATGCGCACTAATCAGCACTCTGTGTCTAGCTCAGGGTTTGTAAATACACCAATCAGTACTCTGTGTCTAGCTCAAGGTTTGTAAATACACCAGTTGGTACTCTGTATCTAGCTAACCTAGCGGGGACTTGGAGAACATTTCTGTCTAGCACTCTGTGTCTAGCTCAAGGATTGTAAATGCACCAATCAGCACTCTGTGTCTAGCTCAGGGTTTGTGAATACACCAATTGGTACTCTGTATCTGGCTAACTCTGTATCTAGCTAACTAGCACTCTGTGACTCAGTCTAGCTCAAGGATTATAAACACACCAGTCGGCACTGTGTCTAGCTCAGGGTTTGTAAATACACCAATCAGTACTCTGTGTAGAGCTCAAGGTTTGTAAATACACCAATTGGTACTCTGCATCTAGTTAACTCTGTGTCTAGCTAATTAGCACTCTGTGACTCTGTCTAGCTCAAGGATTGTAAACGCACCAATCAGCACTCTGTCAAAACAGACCAATCAGCTGTCTGTAAAATAGACCAATCAGCAGGATGTGGGTGGGGTCAGATAAGGGAATAAAAGCAGGCTGCCTGAGCCAACAGTGGCAACCTGTTTGGGTCCCCTTCCATACTGTGGAAGCTTTGTTCTTGTCCTCTTTGCAATAAATCTTGCTACTGCTCACTCTTTGGGTCCACGCTGCCTTTATGAGCTGTAACACTCACCACGAAGGTCTGCAGCTTCAGTCCTGAAGCCAATGAGACCACGAACCCACTGGGAAGAACGAACAACTCCAGATGAGCTGCCTTTAAGAGCTGTAACACTCACCACGAAGGTCTGCAGCTTCACTCCTGACAGCGAGACCACAAACCCACCAGAAGGAAGAAACTCCAGACACATCTGAACGTCTGAAGGAACAAACTCCGGACACACCATCTTTAAGAACTGTAACACTCACTGCGAGGGTCCGCAGCTTCATTCTTGAAGTCAGCGAGACCAAGAACCCACCAATTCCGGACATAAAACCAAGTCAAAACCAAAACCAAAACCAAACCAAAGTGCCGATAAAGGCACGCCAGGGGTGATCAGGCCACATTTTCACTCAAATGGAGCGGGCAAGTTCTCAAGACTAATCTTACCAAGTTTCAGATGTCCGAACTCCAAGTACCAGTTCCTTCCTGGTGTTCAGCCACTGCGTTGATCCTCCATGGGGGCCTGCCACACACTATTCTGGCAAGGCGTTCCACCGGGGCAAATGCCTACACGGGAGTGCTCTCAGGATCCGCCTTGCTCGGGCTGGTCAGGG
Source organism: Theropithecus gelada (assembly GCF_003255815.1). NCBI lineage: Eukaryota > Metazoa > Chordata > Mammalia > Primates > Cercopithecidae > Theropithecus > Theropithecus gelada. Next base: position 45,762,742 of record NC_037671.1, on the reverse strand, counting down.
ATGTTCCACAGGTCAGGCTTAAACCAACTAAGGAGCTGCCTCGACTATCCACCAATCACCTCGCTTCCCGGTCAGGGAACCAAGAAATGTAGCAGGACGAGCCACAGACAAAACTCAGACACCGAGTTAAAGAAGGAAGGAGTTTATTCAGCCGGGAGCATTGGCAAGACTCCTGTCTCAAGAGCCAAGCTCCCCAAGTGAGCAATTCCTGTCCCTTTTAAGAGCTCACAACTCTAAGGGGGGTCCATGTGAGAGGGTCGTGATCGATTGAGCAAGCAGGGGGTACGTGACTGGGGGCTGAATGCACCAGTCGGTAATCAGAATGAAACAGAACAGGACAGGGATTTTTACAATGCTCTTCCACACAATATCTGGAATCTATAGATAACGTAACTGGTTAGGTCAGGGGTCAGTCTTTACCAGGTCCAGGGTGCAGCCTGGGCTGTCAGCCTGTGGATTTCATTTCTGCATTTCAGTTTTTACTTCTTCTTTCTTTGGAGGCAGAAATTGGGCATAAGACAATATGAGGGGTGGTCTCCTCCCTTATCTCCCTTTCTTTTTACAACAACCTTCTGAGTTTCCCTCAGTCATTCCTTAATTGGTTTTTCATTCCATCCATCAATCTTTTGCAGTTTCTTAGGAATATCAGCCCAGCTTTTAGTCACAAAATTAATCTTTAAAAAGCCTTGCCCTACTGGATCCTCTGGATTTCTCATATGATCCCTAAGCCTCTGCAGAAATGCCGAGGGAGTCTCCTCTTTTTCTTGTTGGACCTCGAATGCTTTTGAGACATTTTGTGTTCTATGAGTGGACTTTTTAATCCCTATAATTATTCATTCCCTTAGGTCCTGCATTTGGGCTTGATCTCTGGGGTTATTGTTATCCTATCTGGGATTTGCTTTTGGGAACTTCTGCTCAGCTAGCAGGACTTCTTGCCCGGGAGGATGCTGTCTCTCCCAAATGGTTGTGGCTGCCCTTCTAATCATTCCCCTCTCTTCCCCAGTAAATGGAATATATTCATGATTGACATCATCTCAGCCCAAGTATAAAACTTGGGTCCTAAAAATTGATCTAGCTGCTCTGCTAAACTGAAGGGATCTTCCAAGAGTGGCCTCATTTCCTTTTTAAAATGTATAACCTCAGTACTTGTTAGAGGCATACTCACAAATCCAACTTCTCTCTGTCCCACAAGGAATTCTCTAAGATGGTACATATTAGACATCTACTGTTTAGAAGAAATGGGGAAATTCTCGTTGTCCTTCTTACATTGTTCTACTTCTTTCCTTAAGTTTGGATGAGGATTTAAGGGAGCACTGAGTTTAGCTCCTTCAAGACCCTCAGATTCCTCTTCCTCCAGTCTTTCTGTTGCCTTGATCTCCCTGTCCTCTACTTTGTGAGATGTATGGGACCCCAGGGCTTTTCGTTGGATGAGGGCTCTTTACTATGCTCTTTTTTTTCTCTTTAAGAGGGAATATGGTGTTATTCACTAATCCAACAAAGAGCATAACCTATCTCCTCTTGTGAGGATGGGGTTTCATTGTTTACATACAGAATTAAAGCTTGGCACACCCAATCCGCATCTGAACCAAGCTTAGGCCAAAAGACCCAAGGCTGATGAATGGGCTCTTCGGGCCAGATAAAACAGCAATACTTTATCATCTTTTGCTTTTCCTTGTCCCTGGTTTGAGGATTATCCTTTCAAACCTGCAACATTCTCCCCAAAGGACTATCTGGGAGAATGTCAGAAGGCATGTTTCTAGTTCCCTCTTTGCTTTGTTCCCTAGGCCTAGAATTCCTTTTTCCCATTTTCAGTTAGTCTCTGTGTCTGAACTTTTCCCTGTATACTCAGTCCCCCTTACTGGAGGTTTCTTTCACACCTCGAGACCTCTGAAAATGCCCCACCACCAAGGCAGTACTTACAGTCTCATTTTCCCACTGAGGCTTGTGCATGAGGTTGTCTGGTTGCCGTGGTGCCTGCTTTTCTCCCTGTGTCACTTTTGTTATCTCCTGTATCACGGTTTGTCTGTGGCTTCTGTGGGGAGCTGGGACATCCAGACAGAGCAGGCCACATAAATCAAGTGGGGCTCGTCTCCCCTTTCCATGCAGGCACAGAGATCCCCGTATAGCCACCAGATTGTGAAAAACAAACTCACCCTTCCAAACCCAAAGAATGGACTTGGGGACTCGGAGAACAGCAAAAGTGAGACTTTTAATGATGGTCTTGGAAGATCAGGTGTCTGATAGGCAGGCACACCCAGTTCAGGTTTTTTGTTTTGTTTTGTTTTGTTTTGTTTGAGACAGAGGCTTGCTCTGTCACCCAGGCTGGAGTGCAGTGGCACGATCTCGGCTCACTGCAACTTCCACCTCCTGGATTCAAGCGATTCTCCTGCCTCAGCCTCCCGCTAGTACAGTTTTAACAAGCAATTTATCCCCTAGTGCGCAGCTCCCTCCCCCGGTTCCTCACAGACTGAGTACTATGGGGTCACAATCTTCCTGGAGGTTGCCTGTGATTGTTGGGTAGGGCTTTAGGTGTTTTTTTTTTTGCCGGGGCGGGGGGGGGGGGGGGGGGGAGTTGTCTTGCTGCATTTTATTGCAGCCCACAATGCATTTCAATCCTAGTTAGTTCGAGGGCTCTTTAAGTGTTTGACTTAATGACCTAGGTAGCTGGACAGGCTGATAAGAACAGACAAAGTGAGCTAGTGAACTTTTATTTTAGAATAAAACTTCTGGCCGGGCGCGGTGGCTCGCGCCTGTAATCCCAGCACTTTGGGAGGCTGAGGCGGGCGGATCACGAGGTCAGGAGATGGAGACCATCCTGGCTAACATGGTGAAACCCCATCTCTACTAAAAATACAAAAAATTTAGCCGGGCGTGGGGGCGGGCGCCTGTAGACCCAGTTACTCGGGAGGCTGAGGCAGGAGAATGGCATGAACCTGGGAGGTGGAGCTTGCAGTGAGCCGAGATCGTGCCACTGCACACCAGCCCGAGAGCCTGAGTGACAGAGCGAGACTCCGTCTCAAAAAAAAAAAAAAAAAAAAAAGAAAAGAAAAGAATAAAACTTCTTTGGTTTGGGTGAAGGCAATTAAGGGGGTTGGGGGCGGAGGCCGACAAGCAGGTGTTGCTATCCAAGCAGGGGCCTAGTATATCCTGTTTCTTCTGTAGTTTGCTGACCTAAGCTGATTCGAGGCACTTTGTCTTGGAAATGGTCCACTGTATACATTTTTCCTGCAGGAGGAAAGAAGGAAGGAAGGAAGGGAGGGAGGGAGGGAGGGAGGAAGGGAGGAAGAAAGAGAGGGAGGAAGGGAGGGAGGAAGGAAGGAAGGAAGGAAGAAAGGGAGAGAGGGAGGGAGGGAGGTAGGGAGGAAGGAAGGAAGGAAGGAAGGAAGGAATAGTTAGTTGCTGGGATAAATTTAAGAGGCAGTAAAGTTTGCTATTATCTTAAGAATGTTTAAGTCTGATTCTTCAAAATTACAAAAGAAAAATGCACTTATCACAACCAAGATGTAGCTGCCATTTTAAGTTTTACCAGCTGTATAAGATTCCTAGAACAATATCCAACAATTTTATTTATTTATTTATTTATTTACTTATTTATTGAGACAGAGTCTCGCTCTGTCACCCAGGCTGGAGTGCAGTGGCATGATCTCGGCTCACTGCAAGCTCCGCCTTCCAGGTTCACACCATTCTCCTGCCTCAGCCTCCCCAGCAGCTGGGACTACAGGCTCACGCCACCATGCCCAGCTAATTTTTGTATTTTTAGTAGAAACGGGGTTTCACCATGTTAGCCAGGATGGTCTCGATCTCCTGACCTTATGGTCCACCCACCTTGGCCTCCCAAAGTGCTGGGATTACAGGGGTGAGCCACCGCGCCTGGCCAACAATTTGTTTTTATACTCATATGTGAAGGGTTGTTTCCTCCCTAACACCAAATACATGGTCATTTTCAACACCAATTTTCCAACCCTCTGGTTCTCTCACACTGGTTGGGCACCCAACAATTCAATTCAATTCTGACACTAACTCCTGGAGTTAGTGCAGAACCCACAGGTTAAGAGCTCAGTCCCACAATACTGCCCCCACTTCAGATGCCAGTCACAAATACTGGATCCCCAGGATACCCACGGTTCGGATTGACTTGGCTACAAAAGTCAGGTGTAGCCACGACCTCCCTGCCCCTTAGGTTTGATAATTCGCTAGAAGACTCACAGAACTCAGCAAAGCACTTTACTTCCTATTGATGGTTTAGTATAAGTGATACTCAGGAACAGCCAAATGGAAGTGATGCATAGAGCAAGATGGTGGGGGCGGGGTGAGTAATGCTTTTATGTCCTCTCTGGGGATGTCAGCCTCCCAGAACCTGAATATGTTCACCAACCCAGAAGCTTATATCAAATGTCATTGTTCAAGATTTTTTATAGAGCTCAATCTCCGGTCCCTCTGCCCACCTCCCCCATGTCAGTATGTGGGGCTGAAAGTTCCAACCCTCTAATCACATGTTTGGTCCCTCTGGTAGTAACTCTGTATTTAACATGTAATCTGGAACTGCCAAACTATTTACTAAAGTGGCTGCACCATTTTACACTCCCACCAGCAATGTATGAAGGCTCTCATTTTGCTACATCCTAACCAACACTTGTTTGTGTCTTTTTGATTTTAGCCATCCTAGTGGAGTGAAGAGCTTATGGCTTTGATTTGCATTTCTTTAATGACTAGTGATGTTTATTGAGCATCTTTCATGTGTTTAGTGGCCATTTGGAGGTCTTCTTTGGAGAAAGGACTTCAAATTGTTAGGATAGGTTTGTTTCTAATTAACATGTATACAATGGGTATAGTCGTTTAGGGTCTTAGCTTTATTAGGGGTGTCTTATTTTAGAATCCCTACTTTGGGAAGACCTTGGCTTTGATCCAGGGGTCTCAAAATCCAGTCCTCCAGTTCACCTGGTCTGGCAATCCTCTAGAAGTGAAAGCTGCTCCAGTGGTCTGTCTCTCTGGTTTTCTGCCTTTATGCAGCTTCTTGTCTGAACATTCTTCACTTTCTTCCTAACTCATACATGCATTCAAGGAGATATTTTCCTCTATTATAACCAGCATTTTAGTTGTTTTGAGCGGGAAGGTTCAAATCTGAAACCTACTTAACCATGTTACCAGAAATAGAAGTTGAATTTCTTAGAATTTAAAAAATCTCTTCTATTTCTTTTGTTTTAAATAAATTTATTGAGGAGTAATTTACATATAAAAATTCACCAATTAAATGTATAGTTCAATGTATAAACCCATGTAACTAACCACCACAAGCAATCCATAAAACATTCTATCATCCCAAAAGGTCTCCTTATGCCCCTTGGTAATCAATCCCCTACTTTACCTCCAGTTCCAGGCAACTATTATCTGCTATTATTGTATATGACTTCTGCCTTTTCTGAAACGTCTTTCTTTGTTTTGGTTTCACTCTGTTGCCCAGGTTGGAGTGCAGTGGCATGATCTCAGCTCACTGCAACCTCTGCCTCCCAGGCTCAGGTGATCCTCCCACCTTAGCCTCCCAAATAGCTGGGACCACAGTCATGTACCACCACACTCGGCTAATTTTTTTGTCTTTTTTGTAGAGATGGAGTTTCACCATGTTGCCCAGGCTGGTCTTGAACTCCTGGACTCAAGTGACCTGTCCACCTTGGCCTCCCAAAGTGCTGGGATTGCAGGTGTGAGCCACTGCGCCAGGTCTGGAATTTCTTTTTTTTTTTTTTTTTTTGAGACGGAGTCTCTCTCTGTCGCCCAGGCTGGAGTGCAGTGGCGGGATCTCAGCTCACGGCAAGCTCCGCCTCCTGGGTTTACGCCATTCTCCTGCCTCAGCCTCCCGAGTAGCTGGTAGCTGGGACTACAGGCGCCTGCCACCTCGCCTGGCTAGTTTTTTTTTGTATTTTTTAGTAGAGATAGGGCTTCGCCGGGTTAGCCAGGATGGTCTCGATCTCCTGACCTCGTGATCCGCCCGTCTCGGCCTCCCAAAGTGCTGGGATTACAGGCTTGAGCCACCGCGCCCAGCCTGGAATTTCTTATTTATTTATTTTTATTTTATTATTTATTTATTTATTTGAGATGGAGTTTTGCTCTTATTGCCCAAACTGGAGTGCAATGGCATGATCTCGGCTCACCGCAACTTCCATCTCCTGGGTTCAAGTGATTCTCCTGCCTCAGCCTCCCAAGTAGCTGGGATTACAGGCATGCACCACCACACCCAGCTAATTTTGTATTTTTAGTAGAGATGGGGTTTCTCCATGTTGGTCAGGCTGGTCTTGAATTCCCGACCTCAGGTGATCTGCCTACCTCAGCCTCCCAAAGTTCTGGGATTACAGGCGTGAGCCACTGCGCCTAGCCTATTTTATGTTATTGTAGAGAAGGTATCTCACTATGTTGCCCAGGCTGATCTCAAACTCTTGGCCTCAAGCAGTTCTTCAGGTTGGCCTCCCCAAATGCTGGGATTACAGGCATGAGCTGCTGCATCCAGCCTGAGTTTCATATAAATGGAATCATACAGGATAGATCCTTGTGCCTAACTTCTTTCCCTCAGCACAGTGTTTTAGAAATTCATCCTCATTGTTGCATGTTTCAGTGGTTTTTGTTGCTGAGCAGTAGTTCATGGCATAGATATATCACACATAATTTTTGAGATAAGATTTCTGCATATCTCAAGGAAGTCAACAAAAAGATGAAGAAGAGATTTACTAATGTGGAAGATTAATATGGAAGATTCCTGCTATATGTTCTTGTTCTTTTTGTTTGTTTGTTTTTTTGAGACAGAGTCTCTCTCTGTCATCCAGGTTGGAGTGCCTCGGTGCAATCATAGCTCACTGCAGCCTCTACCTCCTGGGCTCAAGTGATCCCCACTGCCTCAGCCTCTCAAGTATCTGGGACCATAGACATGTGCCACCATGCCAGGCTAATGTTTAAATTTTTCTGTAAAGACAGAATCTCACCATGTTGCCCAGGCTGGTCTTGAACTTTTGGGCTCAAGTAATCCTCCCACCTCGGCCTCCCAAAGTGCTAGAATTACAGGCATAAGCCATCATGCCTGACCATGTTCTCTATTAAATAAAAGCCTTCCATCTCTTTCTTCATTTCAGCCAGTTAAATTGAGATCTAAAGACTTGAATTTACTATTTAATGCTACCTAATGACATTTCAGAGACTGGCCGTAAAAAAGCAGGTGTCAAAAATTAACAAAAATGTGTCTACAAAGGAAATGAAAATGTTCCCTCTTCCTTGAAGCAACACAGAGAGAAATATCCTTTCACATTATAAAATGAATTCCAAGATTCTGATTTGATGCAGTGTTAAATTGAAAACATTTAAGAAAATATCAATCTTGTTTTCTCCATTTCCATTTGTGCAAAATGGAGACTTGCTGACTATTCATAATTATCAACTTACTCTGTACTCTGTTTTCTATTAATGTGAATTCATTGGAAGTATACTTTGAAAAGGAGGTCATGTAAAACTCTTGTCCTGGGAAAATTACTTTCAAAATAAACCTACTGTGCTTTTTTATTTGTTTGTTTCTTTGTTTGTTTGTTGTGAGACAGGGTCTCACTCTGTCACCCAGGATGGAGCGCAATCTCAGCTCACTGCAACCTCTGCCTCTCAGATTCAAGAGATTCTTGGGCCTCAGCCACCTAAGTAGCTGGGATTACAGGCAGGCACCACCATGCCTGGCTAATTTTTGTATTTTTAGTAGAGATGGGGTTTCACTGTGTTGGTCAGGCTGGTCTCAAACTCCTGGCTTCAAATGATCCACCTATCTTGGCTTCCCAAAGTGCTAGGATTACAGGTGTGAGCCACTGTGCCCAGCAAATAAACCTATTGTTCTTACTACTTTTCTTACTGATTAATTATTTGATTTATTTTTATTGCCCTAATAATAGTGTGCTAATCAATATTTCTATGTTTCTTTTTCTTTTCTTTTCTTTTTTTTTGAGATAGATTCTCGCTCTCTTATCCAGGTTGGAGTGGAGTGGCGTGATCTCGGCTCACTGTAACCTGCAGCTCCCGGGTTCAAGCAATTCTCCTGTCTCAGCCTCCCGAGAAGCTGGGACTACAGGTGGGCACCACCATGCGGGCTAATTTTTTGTATTTTTAGTAGAGATAGGGTTTCACCATATTGATCAAGCTGGTCTGGAATTCCTGACCTCAGGTGATCCACCCACCTTGGCCTCCCAAAGTGCTGGGATTACAGGCGTGAGGCACTGCACCCTGCCCAGTATTTCTATGTTTCTGAATACTTATAGTATTCATACTGTCTCCTCAAATGAGAAGAGAATGATTGGCACGATGGAAAACATAAAGAACCCTAACTCTGCTAGGTCTTTTATTTTCAAAAAGAGATTAAGTCTGGCCTCATTTAAACTGCTGACAAAGAATGAGAATAATTGTGAAAGAAGCTCCCTCCAGAGGTGAAAAAGCATGAGAATTATTTACATTTATAATAGTAGTGAGGTTACAAAACTGTACAATCACATCTGCTAAGAAAACACAGTTTTCTATGTCAGGATTTGTTGGAGGATTTTTGTGTGCTTGTGGAAAGCTGGATTACATGTCCCCTTTTCATGTAAACAATTTTGGCTGGCAGTTTGGCCCTATGATTAATGGACACCAAACAGACAAATACAGAATTAAATCTAAGAAAACACAGAACAGTAAGTACTACATCTACTAGAAAGGCTTACATTAAAAAGAAAACCTGACAATACCAATATTTGGCAAAAATCCGGAGCAGGTATAGTGCTTATACACTGTTGGTGTATGAAGTTCAAGAATCAGAAAAACTGATCAAGGATATTAGAAGTCAGAAGAATGGTTACATCTATTTTGAGAGAGTGTTAGTGAAAAGAAAGGGATGCCACACATGGTGGCTCACACTTGTAATCCCAGCATTTTGGGAGGCTGAGGTGGGAGGATCACTTGAGCCCAGGAGTTTGAGACCAGCCTGGGTAACATAGAATACCCCATTTCTCTCTCTCTCTCTCTTTTTTTTGAGATGGAGTCTCACTCTGTTGCCCAGGCTGGAGTGCAGTGGCTTGATCTCAGCTCACTGCAACCTCCACCTCCCAAGTTCAAGCAATTCTCCTGCCTCAGCCTCCCAAGTAGCTAGAATTACAGGTGCCTGCCACCATGCCCAGCTAATTTTTGTATTTTTAGTGCAGATGGGGTGTCACCATATTGGCCAGGCTGGTCTTGAACTCCTGACCTCAGGTGATCCACCTGCCTTGGCCTCCCGAAGTGCTGGGATTACAGGCATGAGCCACCACGCCCAGCCCCCATCTCTTAAAAAAAGAAAAGAAAGAGAAAGAAAGAGAGAGAGAGAGAAAAGTAAGAAATACAAACAAGACATTGATCAGAGCAAGAAGGTAAAATAAATAAATAAATAAATAAATGCAATTAAAAAAGAAGACATTAATCCAGTGAAGTCTTTTTCTTTGGCTTAATAGCAGAAAACAACAGATATAACACATATCAATCTACACTGTCTCATGGTTACACAAACTTTCTGACTCTGCCACAAGTTAGCACATAGGGATCTTGACCATCTTACCATCCCACAAGGTATCTTGCTAGTCCACTGAATTCATGACATCAAACTAATAGGACATATGGAGTAAAAAATAGCAAGTATCTTACATGCTTTAGGAAATATGTGTACCAGAAGGTAGGGAGGCTCAAGTACAAAGGCTTTTCACTTCACTGATATTTCTTGGTGTTTAGTGATCTTACATACAGGTGCTCCCTTCAAAATGAAGGACAAGTTGCTTTACTTGTGCTACCTACCCCTAAACCAAAAGAGTCACATCACTTAGGTGAATTTAGAGACAACGTTGATCATATTTGGGTTACTGCTCTGACCCCCTTATCTGGTCACTTGAAATGAAGCCATATTTGAGTGAGATTCAGAGGAAGAAGAGGTTCTCCAGCTGGTCCAGTCTGTAGTGCAACTTAGTCTTTGTGATCCTTATAATGTTCAAAGTGTTAGTGGCAGACTGAGATACTTTATCATCTGTGGCACATCCTGATAGGAGAATCACAACAGAGGCCCTCTGGGCATGCCTTTTGGCAGGTAAATATTCTCTCTTTGAGAATCAGCTCTCAGCTTGCTGCTGCGCCATGGACACAGCATGATCACAGCATGATCATGAACTGGTTATTATCTGGTCTTCCTAGGTATGAAGCTGGTTCATACCTAGGACATGGATCCATTACCAAGTAGAAATGACATATACAAAATGAGACTAGAGTAGATCCTGAAAACACAAATGGCTCCTAGCACCCACACCACTACTTCTGCTGCATTGGTATTTCATCTACCACTATAACCAATGAAACGGGTCTTGTTACCAGACTGCATGGAATAAAGTCATGATTAGTTTGTAGCTGTCTTCACCTGATGTGCTGGCATTAGAAAGAAATGGGCTGCTGTGATACTGTGGCCCCCAATCAAGGGTGACCCTGAAGGACACTGGGGATAGTCAGGACTTCAAGAAATACAACTACCTGACTAGTTTTCCCAGAAGGAGAAAGAGGTTAAGAGTCTACACTGATTTGGCTGGCCCAATGACTCATGCCTGTAATCCCAGCACTTTGGAGGCTAAAGCGGGTGGATCATGAAGTCAAGAGATCGAGACCATCCTGCCTAGCATGGTGAAACCCCGTCTCTACTAAAAAATACACACACAAAAAAATTAGTCAGGCGTGGCGGCACACACCTGTAGTACCAGCTGCGTGAACCAGGGAGGCAGAGCTTGCAGTGAGCCGAGATCGTGCCACTACCCTCCAGCCTGGGTGACAGAGCGAGACTCCGTCTCAAAAAAAAAAAAAAAAAGAATCTACACTGATTCTTAGTCTGAGGTTAATGGTTTGGCTAGACGATTAGGGAGTTAGAAGTTATATTAAAATGAAGTTGGAGAAGTACAATGTGGAAGAACTTCTTAAAATGGTTCCCAAATGTGACAGTATCTGTCATGATTCAGTTGCAGACCACAGATACCACTCTACTTAATTTAAGGGAGAAGGGTGTTATTACCAGGGATTAGGTGGCTTACACAATATTTGTAAGGGGTAGAGGAAGAAGCTTTAGGTGGAGCTTGTAGGAGCACTCCCCACACCCAGAATCTCACTGATTCTGCTACGCTTGGGTAAGCATATGGCTTCCACTGCAGGAAACCAGCAAATCAGCCCATTGGTAACCACAGAACCACACTTCCTCTGTCATGATTCACAGCAGCAAAGTGAATACTTCATATCCTGCCTCTCTCTCCACATCACTCAGTTAATTGGGTTTCACATTCAAGTCTCATGGAAACATACCTGATTGGCAAAATCTCAATTACATCTGGAACCATAACTGTAATGGGATCTGAGACATACAGGTTTTATCTTTCTAGACTCTCAGTATAGAAAGGTATGAAGGAGTTTAGAATGTATGTTGAGAAAACCAGTCTAAGGAGTTTAGAATGTATGTTGAGAAAACTAATCTACCATAATGAGAACACTTATGCCTTGTGAGTAGAAGAGGGTATCAACAATCAGGTAGGTAAAATGACCTGCTCTGTGGATAGTATCCGCCCTTTCCCCTAGTTATACCAAAGCTTGCTGTATGAGCTTGTGAACAAAGTGGCCATGGGACCACTGACGGAGGCAATGCATGTTGAGTGTAAAGGCTCAATGACGTGGACTTTCTCACACTAAGACTGACCTGGCTACTGCCAATTTGGACCTCTTCCTTCATGGACAGGGCAGTAATTTATCTTCATTGTAGAAGAAACTTACTTTAAATTTCTCTATATTTTTCCTACTCACTGTATTTTTGCCAGCACCATCCAGAAACTTACTGAATGACTTATAAGGCATTCAGCATGACATCCCACACAATGATGCTTTTGGCCAAGGGAGTACTTTTACAGTGGAAGAAGTAAGACAGTTGGGATACACAATTCAACTCTTCGGGGATGGCTTATTTAGTTTTATTGTATATTCCAGCTAGTCTTATAGAATAGGCTTATTGAGGTCTTAGTTATTTTGCCAACTGGAGACAACATCTCATAAGATTATAGTGGTATCAGCCAGGTACGGTGGCTCATGCCTATAATCCCAGCACTTTGGAAGGCCGAGGCAGGTGGATCACTTGAGGTCAGGAGTTTGAGAGCAGCCTGATCAACATGGTGAAACCCCATTTCTACTAAAAATACAAAATTAGGCCGGGCGCGGTGGCTCACGCCTATAATCCCAGCACTTTGGGAGGCCGAGACGGGCGGATCATGAGGTCAGGAGATCGAGACCATCCTGGCTAACATGGTGAAATCCCGTCTCTACTAAAAATACAAAAAAAAAAAAAAAAAAAAAAAAAATTAGCGGGGCATGGTGGCAGGCGCCTGTAGTCCCAGCTACACGGGAGGTTGAGGCAGGAGAATGGCGTGAACCTGGGGGGCGGAGCTTGCAGTGAGCCGAGATCCCGCCACTGCGCTCCAGCCTGGGCGACAGAGTGAGACTCCGTCTCAAAAAAAAAAAAAAGATATGAAATTAGCTGAGCGTGGTTGGCACATGCCTGTAATCCCAGCTACTCGGGAGGCTGAGGCAGAAGAATTGCTTGAACCCAGGAGGTGGAGGTTGCAGTGAGCCGTGATCGCACCATTGCACTCCAGCCTGGATGACAAGAGCAAAACTCTGTCTCAAAGAAAGAAAGAAAAAAAAAGATTAGAGTGGTATCCTACAGAATGTGACATAAGCTCTGAAATAGTGACCAACTATGTGGAACATTTCGCTCACACCCAAAAATACAAGGGTGGGGATGAGATATATAGGTGAGGTGGTACCTGTTACAATTACATTTGTGGCTGGGCATGGTAGCTCACACCTGTAACCCCGGCACTTTGGGAGGCTGAGGCAAGGGAATCTCTTGGGCTCAGGAGTTCAAGACAAGCCTGGGGAACATGGCTAACCCAGTCCCAACAAAAAGAACGAAAAATTAGCAGGGCATGGTGGCACACACCTGTAGTTCCAGCTACTTGGGAGGCTGAGAGGTGGGAGGATCACTTGAGCCCGGGAGGTTGAGGCTGCAGAGAGCCATCATCATGCCAGCCCGGGCAACAGAGTGGGACCCTTTCTCAAAAAGAAAAAAAAAAAAATACACTTGTATCTGTAACAAATTCCTACAAACTTGGAGGGTAAAAACAACACGTATTTATTATCTTACAGCTCTGGAGTGCAGAAGTCCAAAATGGGTCTCACTGGGCTAAAATTTAGGTGTGGACAGGGCTGTGTTACTTTTGGAGGCCCTAGGTGACAAATCTTGCCTGTTCCCTTGGCTTTTTCAGCTTCTGGAGGTTGCCCACATTTCTTGGCTCATGGCCCCCTTTTCAAAGCCAGCAATGGCTGGTTGAATCTTCCCCATGGTGCAGTGCTCCAATACTGACTCTCCTGCCTCCCTGTTTCTTTTAGAAGGTAACCACTGGTGATTACATTGGGCCCACTTAGATAATAGAGGATCATTTTCCCATCTTCAGGCCAGCTAATTAGCAACCTTAATTCCATCCGCAACCTTAATTCCATCCGCAACCTTAATTCCCTCTTGTCATATAACATAGTCACAGGTTTTGAGGATTAAGATGTGGACATCTTTGGGAACTATTATTCTCCCCACTACATCAACTCTGAGCTCTGCTGGTGAGAAATATTCCACCAGCAGGAACAACAGTTTAGGGTGAGATGGCCACTGGCCATTTTGGGTTCCTCACTGCAGTAGATCAATGGGGAAAAAAGAAGCTATGGTATTGAGTCATGAATCCTGATTTTTGTAAAGAAATAAAATTGTAGTTACACACTGGTGTCAAGAGGCATATTGATGGGACAGAGGGGATCCCCTGGGGTGCATGTTCATGAAACCATGTTCAGAACTAAAAGTTAATGAAAGACTTCTTTAACCCGTTGAATAGGCAGGACCACCAAAGGTTTGGATCTCTCAGAAATGAGATTTGGGTCATATACTGACCAGCTGAGGTTCTGCCTAAAGGCAAAGAGACCATGAAACTGGTAGAGAGGGCAGACGTCATAAATACCCACAGTGTTGTGATTAGTTGTAGAAATGAGAATGGTAGCCTCTTTCCATATTTCTTTCCCTGATTTTTCCTAAATATATTCATATATCTTAATTGATTTCCCTTTTTTCTCTCTCATTTTTTTTTTCAATAAATGATGTGTTGGCCAGGCATGGTGGCTCATACCTGTAATTCCAGAACTTTGGAAGCCAAGGCAGACAGATCACTTGAGGTCAGGCACTCGAGACCAACCTAACCAACATGGTGAAACCCCGTTTCTACTAAAAAAAAAACCAAAAAACCAAAAATTAGCCAAGTGTGGTGGCGCATGCCTGTAGTCCCGGCTACTCATGAGGCTGAGGCATGAGAGTTGCTTCCATCTGGGAGGTAGAGGTTGCAGTGAGCTGAGATCGAGCCACTACACTTCAGCCTGGGTGAGAGAGCAAAACTCCATCTCAAAAAAAATAAATGATGTGTTGGTGATTGATAACATTACAAGCTAGTCTACAAAGATATCAAGACAAGACTGGGCAGAACTAGGAATAGGCATCAACCAGACTCCCTGGGCTTGGAACTGGATGTAGTGACTGCTAAAATCTGAGGCTATTTTGAGGGAGGCAGTAAGTGATTTTCATTTGTATACGGATGTCTAAAGTGTGCTGGACAGGAAATATTTTTTTTTTTTGCAAGAGTAAGTATGGGAAGAAGGATATATGTGGATAACAGGCAGTAGGAGGGATTTTCTAAGCCTTGTTCTTTATAGATTTCCCATCAATACTGTGAACTGCACAATTTAATTTCAACCACTTTACTTTCTGCTTATGTTAGCCAGGATTCTTGCTTGCAGCTGGAAACCCTGACTGACACAGGGTCCTAGCCTGTCTTACCCTTTCCTCTCTCTCTTAGCACCTGCCATTTTCGTCTTCCTAAAACACAGAAAGGGTAGATCACTTTATTCTGTCATCTTATGCAAAAACCTCCAATGACAGAGAAAAAGCCAGACACCTGACTCTGAAATCCATGTTTCTTACCAGGTTAATACCAAGTTACCTTTCCAAATATATCTTTGCCTATTCCCTTCTAAAAATCAGCATTCAAGCCAGATTGGCTCCTTACTGCCTTGGGAATCACCAGAACATCAAAATGTAACTTTTACACAGAGGAGTGTAACCTTCTTTGACCACCCAGTCCTCAAAGAAGTCTCCGTATACTGAACTCCTGTCTATGACATTATACAGAGGGATGCAATGCCTCATGATATGCTTTTGTTTTTATGGGTATCTTGAAAGCTACATTAAAAAAAAACCCTGTGAGCTTCTCAAAGATAAGGACCATGTTTTATTCATCTTTATAGACTAGAACCTAACAGAGTGCCTGACGGCTACAATTATTAGGGTTTTAAACAATTCAGATAGATTTCAGTGCCTTTTTTTTTCTTTTGGCGAGTAATAGTACAGATACAGTACTAAACATGAAATCTGTACTTCCACCAAGGGAGGGAAGGGGCAGTCATCTGCTTCATGGGCTAGATGAAGAGACTGAAGGATCCAACTGCTCCTTGTACCAACTTTCAGCCCAATTCTACGTTTCAGCACCACACCCAAAGCCACCTTCAAAGGTCTCTGGGGTGTTTAAGAGGGTCAGAGTTCTGTGTATGAGCCATTTTGGTTCCTTCTGGGCTAGCCACCTGCATGCCTAAATTTCAACGTTTTCTGCTTTGCTGTTAGTTACCTAACACCATCTGTTTTCTGGCTTCCAAAACGTTGTCATCATCCCCTGTACATTCTCATCTCATCTTTTCTCCCATTCCTTTATTTATTTTTATTTTTTAGAGACAGAGTTTCACTCTGTTCACCAGGCTGAAGTGCAGTGGCACAATCACAGCTCACTGCAGCCTCAAACTCCTGGGCTCAAGCAATCCTCCCGAGTGGCTGGGACTGCAGGACTGAGCAACTACGACTGGCTAATTTTTTTTTTTTTTATTTTTGTAGAGACAGGGTTTCACTATGTTGCCCAGGCTGGTCTCAAACTCCTTGCCTCAAGCAATCCTTCTGCCTTGGCCTCTCATAGCCCTAGGATTATAGGTGTGAGTTACCACACCTGGCCCTTAATTCTAAGTAAATGTAACTTTTACACAGAGGAGTGTAACCTTCTTTGACCACCCAGTCCTCAAAGATGTCTCCGTATACTGAACTCCTGTCTAGGCCTAAGTTTATTTCAAAACAAGAGAAACTAATCACTCATAATTTTAGAGCCTCCCCAAAGTAATTAATTTGGTTTACACATGTACAAGCCACCACTTCTGGCTAATTTTTGTATTTTTTGTACAGATGGAGTCTTGCTGTGTTGCCCAGACTGGTCTCAAACTCCTGGGCTCAAGTCATCCTCACATCTTGGCCTCCCAAAGTGCTGGGATTATAGGCGTGACCCACCTTGCCCAGCTGATTCCTTTTTTGATCTATTGCGTTTTTATTTTATTAATAATTTTTATACAACCTCTGTAATAATAGGCTAGTACCGTTGAAAAAGAAGCTGCAATCACTACTAAGTCAATCCAACTGAGTTTATTTAAGGGATACAGATGTCAGCACAAGCAGGCAGCACAGCAAGTAGGTCAGTAATATTTTCCTGGACAGAAAAGTGGGTTTTCAAAATCCTAACGGGTAGGATTGCCAGATTTAGTGGATAAAAATACAATATTTTATCTGGCAATCTACAAACAATGGACCACAATTCTAGATGAGAACTCTTGAGTGAGTTGAGCATCACATCTGTCTTTCTGGAGGACTCACTGTCCCTCTTCTGGCCAAATGTTTCCTACACAAAGGTGGAGTTTGTTTGTATGTGTACCAGCAATCACATCATCTGAGCCAGTTGCATCCCATCAATCTTGGACTTAAAGGATAACCAGCCTGGGCCAGGCTCGGTGGCCCACACCTGTAATCCTAGCACTTTGTGAGACTGAAGCAGGCGGATGGCTAGAGCCCAGGAGTTCGACACCAGCCTAGGCAATATAGGGAGACCCTGTCTGTACAAAATTTTAAAATTAGCCAGGCATGGTGGCATATGCCTGTAGTCCCAGCTACTTGGGAGGCTGAGGGTGGGAGGATTGCTTGAACCCAGGAGGCAGAGGTTGCAGTGAGCCAAGATTGCATCACTGCACTCCAGCCTAGGCAACAGAGTGAGATCCTGTCTCAAAAATAAATAAATAAAAATTTAAAAATAACCAGCCTGGGCAACATGGCAAAACTCTGTCTCTACAAAAAATACAAAAATTAGCTGGGTGTGGTGATGCATGCCTGTAGTCCCAACTACTCAGGAAGCTGAGGTGGGAAGATTGCTTGAGTCCAGGATTTTGAGGCTGCAGTGAGCTACAACCTGTTAAAAAAAAAATTCCAACAGGGCTCAACAGTTTGGTCAAGTATACTGCGCACACAGGCATGAACGCAGATTAATGTTTATAATATTTAATATGCTGGACGTGGTCAACCTCTGCGTACCTCTTCAGCTTCATTTCTCACTATTCTCCTTTCTTTCTGCCCTCTGGTCACACTGGCCTTCTGTCTGGCCAACCAGCTTACTGTGGATTCTCCCGCCACAGGGCTTTGTGTAAAGCTGAGCTTTCTAAACCTTACACCAGTAATGTTTATAGGTATGTCAAGAAATGATTCTTGTCTACCCTAGGGTGAGAACAGGTGGGGACTGGGTGAGTGGCTGGTGTGAACAGAGGGCAAGGACAGTGAAAAGGGTAACTGTTAGGAAGTACTAGGTTAGGTGTCCCTCTGCCTACCAGGCTTTACGCTCTACTGCCTCCTACTTATTTTCAGATCTCAGCTCAAATATCGCTTCTCGGGGAAGTCTCGCCTAATCTCTCTGACCATGGCAGATCTTAATACATGTCTCAGATCACCCAGGACCTTTCCTTCAAAACACTCGAACATTTCTATCAAAATGCTTAAACATAAAAATATTATCATAATTAATAATATTGTTGTTAGGTTTATTTTTATTTCATTTTATTTGTTTTTATTTTGTTATTATTTTTTTGAGACAGGGTCTCACTCTTGCCCAGGCTGTAGTGCAGTGGTGCTATCATATCTCGCTGCAACCTTGAACTCCTGGGCTCAAGTGATCCTCCTGCCTCAGCCTCCTGAGTAGCTATGACTACAGGCATGCACCACCACGCCTGGCTATTTTGTTGTTGATGTTGTTTAGTAGAGATGGAGTTTTGTTATATTGCCCAGGCTGGTCTCGAACTCCTGAGCTCAAGCGATCCTCCTGCCTCAGCCTCCCAAAGTGTTGGGATTAAAGGCATGAGCCATTGTGCCTGGCCAGTATTTATTTGTTTTTTTAATAAGCTGGTAGGATGTACATTTGTGTTTTGTGTGATTATGGTATTATGATTATAATACCTTATTATTATAGTAATATAATACTATATATTAGTATATAGTATGTACTAGTTATAAAATAGAAACCATAGTGATCTGGGGGACCAGACAAAAAGCATTTGGATGTAAAACATCCATATATGGATTAATTGCCTGCATTCAGGGTTTCTCCAAATTCAAGGTCAAAAAGGGTTATTAGTGCCTCATAGAATAAAGGTAGGGGCTATACCAAAAGCAATTTTTATTCTCTAGGGTTTTGTATTAGCTATCTGCATAGCAAATTACTCCCAGGTTGGCAGCCTAAAACAAGCATTTTTATCTCACAATTTCTGAGGATGAGGACTATGGAAGTGATTTGCTAGGTGGTCCTGGCTCAGGGTCTCTCATGAAGATGCACTCAAGATGGTGGCTGGGGCCACAGTCATCTGAAGGCTTGATATACTTGAGGATCTGCTTGTGAGATGACTCACTCACATGGTTGTTGGCTGGAGGCCTCAATTCCTTGCTACTGTTGTCAGGAGACCTCAGTTTCTTACTACATGGGATTTTCCATAGGGTTGCTCAACATGGCAGGTGTTTTCCCCCAAAAGCATATGATCCCAGAGAGAGAAAGTGTGCTCAAAATGGAAGCCACAATGGCTTTAATAACCTAATCTTGGACATGATACATGATCACATCTGTCATATTCTATTGGTCACACAGACCAGCCCTAGTACAATATGGGAGAATACCAGGGAGTGAATACCAAGAGACAGGGATCACTGGGGGCCATTTTGGAGGCTGACTAGCATATCTGAGAAACAAATTGCTTGTTAGCACACAGATAGTGTATTCAAGCTTCACGTTTCTTAGGATACAGGTTTGTCTTCTGTCTCTAGCTCTTCTAATTGTGGAAAATTACATATATACATAAAAGTGTAAAAAAATAAATGTACAGAACGGCTATGGTGGCTCACGCCTGCAATCCTAGCACTTTGGGAGGCCACGGTGGGCAGATCACCTGAGGTCAGGAGTTCAAGACCAGCCTGGCCAACATGTTGAAACCCTGTCTCTAATAAAACTACAAATATTAGCCAGGTGTGGTGGCGATGCCTGTAATCCCAGCTACTCGAGAGGGCGAGGCAGGAGAATCACTTGAACCCAGCAGGCAGAGGTTGCAGTGAGCCGAGATCATGCCATTGCACTCCAGCCTGAGCTACAGAGCGAGACTCCATCTCTAAATAAATAAATAAATGTACAGCTAACTGAAAAAAAGTTAGTATCTGTGGAAAAACAACCACCCAGATTAATTTATGGAACAATCTCAATACCCTAGAAGCTCCTCCCATTGTTCTGTCTAATTACAATGCCCTCCCTTCCATCCTCAGGGTGACCACCATGCTGATTTTTATGGTTTTTAGCTTCATTTTCTTTATAGTGGTTTACCACTAAGAATGTGCTCCTATTCACTGTAGTTTAGTTTGACAATTATGGTGGTAATCCGAGCACTTTGGGAGGCTGAGGCAGGAGGACTGCTTGAGGCCAGGAGTTCAACACCAGTCTAGGCAACATAGTTAACCATGTCTCGAAAAAAAAAAAAGGAAAAAAAAATTATCCAAGCATGATAACACACGCCTGTAGTCCTATCTACTTGGAGGTTGAGGCAGGAGGATCCTTTGAGTCAAAGAGTTTGAGACTGCAGTGAACCATGATTGGGCCACATCACTCCAGCGTGGGTGACAGAGAGAGACCCTGTCTCAAAACAGAACAAAAGCCAAAAAAAAAAGCAGTATGTAAATGGAATTATGCAATATGTATTGTTTTGCATCTATTTTCTTTAACTCAACATTATGTTTTTCAGATTCATTTATGTTGTTGAGTGAAGCAGTCTGTTAATTTTCAATGCTGAATAGTATGCCATTGTATAAACATCCCCAAATTTATTCATTTTACTGTTGAAGAATATGTGGACTTTTTCTGGTATTTGGCAATTACAGAGAAAGCTGCTGTGAACATTCTTGTACATAACTGCTGGTATACCTTGTATGCATTTCTGTAGGATATATACTTAGGAACAGAACTGTGTAGTCATTTTCAACTTTAGTAGAAATGCCAACCTGTTTTCCAGAGTGGTGGCACTGATTTACACAGTGTAGAAGAATGTCCCTTGTTCTACATCCTCACCAATATCTGCACTGTTTATTATGTTGTGAAGTGCTATTTTGTTACAGTTTTAATTTACATTTTCATGATTGAGGTTTCATATATTTAGTAATCATTTGAATATCCTCTTTTGAGCACTTCTTCTTTTTTTTTTTTGAGATGGAGTCTTGTTTTGTCGCTGAGACTGGAGTACAGTGGTGCCATCTCGGCTCACTGCAATCTCCACCTCCCGGGTTCAAGGGATTCTCCTGCCTTAGCCTCCTGAGTAGCTGGGATTACAGCCACCCACCAACACGCCTGGCCAATTTTTTGGTAGTTTTTAGTAGAGATGCGGTTTCACCATGTTGGTCAGGCTGGTCTCGAACTCCTGACCTCAAGTGATCCACCCATCTCAGCCTCCCAAAATGCTGGGATTACAGACGTGAGCCACTGCGCCCGGCCAAAGCTATTTTTTTGAGATAGAGTCTCACGCTGTTGCCCAGGCTGGAGTGCAGTGGCACGATCTCGGTTCACTGCAACCTCTGCCTCCTGGGTTCAAGAGATTCTTCTGCCTCAGCCTCCTGAGTAGCTGGGACTACAGGCACACACTACCAGGCCCAGCTGATTTTTCTATTTTTAGTAGAGACAGGGTTTCGCCACATTGACCAGGCTGGTCTCGAACTCCTGACCTCAAGTGATCCACTCACCTAGGCCTCCCAAAGTGCTGGGATTACAGGCATGAGCCACCGTGTCTGGCAACAGTGTAACTTCTCAAGTATTTTGTACTCTTGGGGTATCTGTCTTTTATTACTTTAAAGCTATTGCTTATATATTGTTTTATGAGTCCTTCTTATGTGTGGCATACAACTTTGATAGAGGGTCTTTCTTTCCCCACCCATTCTCTTAATGATGTCTTTTGATAAATAGATGTTCTTAATTTTTTTTTTTTTTTTTTAAGACAGAGTCTTGCTCTGTTGCCTGGGCTGGAGTGCAGTGGTGCAATCTCAGCTCACTGCAACCTCTGCCTCCTGAGTTCCAATGATTCTCCTGCCTCAGCCTCCCGAGTAGCTGGGATTACAGGTGGGCGCCACCACATCTGGCTAATTTTTGTATTTTTAATAGAGATGGGGTTTTGCCATGCTGGCCAGGCTCTCCTTGTGATCCATCCACCTCGGCCTCCCAAAGTGCCAAGATTACAGGCGTGAGCCACCGTGTCCGGCCAGGCATTCTTAATTTTAATGAAATCAAATATATTGATCTTTTTCTTATTAGTTGCATTAAGTCTGGGTTCCCCAGAAACTAGAGCCTGACTTTACTACTAGGGAGTCCAGGGAGCAGGTGTGAGGGACAAGGGGAATGAAGCCGGGAAGGAACTACAGCCAACACAGGCATCTTTCATCGACCTGGACATCACCAAATTAAACTGATTGTTCAATCTGGGGACTGTGTTTGCAATAAACAAACTATCTCAAAGACATCTTGGGATAAGTGAGATAGGGGAAGAAGTGGGGAAAATTATTTATTGGCTCCTGCCTTTCATTGATCGAAATACCATGCCATGGGGAATTATCACCCTTACACTTGCTGATTGCACATGAGATTATACCTTTAAAAAGACAGAACTGTTTTATTTTATTTTATTTTATTTTATTTTATTTTATTTTATTTTATTTTATTTTTTTGAGACAGAGTCTTGCTCCATTGCCCAGGCTGGAGTGCAGTGGCGGGATCTCGGTTCACTGCAAGCTCTGCCTCCTGGGTTCACGCCATTCTCCTGCCTCAGCCTCCCAAGTAGCTGGGTCTACAGGTGCCCACCACCACACCTGACTAATTTCTTTTTGTATTTTTAGTAGAGATGGGTTTCACCGTGTTAGCCAGTAAGGTCTCGATCTCCTGACCTCGTGATCCGCCCGCCTCAGTCTCCCAAAGTGCTGGGATTACAGGTGTGAGCCACCATGCCTGGCCGAAAAAAGACAGAACTCTTTACTGTCATATTAGTGGAGGTTATGGATGTAATAGTGATACATGCATGATTGAATCCACCATGTTTAACAGAAAATCATATTTTCTCTCTTTTTCCTTTTCCAGAGACAGGGTCTTGCTTTGTTGTCCAGGCTAACCTCGGGCTCCTGGGCTTAGGTGAAAACTCCTGCCTTAGTCTCCTGAGTAACTGGGATTATAGGTACCTGCCACTGTGTCCAGCAGAAAAATCGTATTTTATTTTCTTTTTTTGAGATGGAGTCTCACTGTGTCACCCAGGCTGGAGTGCAGTGGCATGATCTTGACTCACTGTAACCTCCTCCTCCTGGGTTCAAGTGATTCTCCTGCCTCAGCCTCCTGAGTAGCTGGGACTACAGGTGTGCTAAGGTAGCCGGACTACCATGCCCGGCTAATTTTTGTATTTTTAGTAGAGACAGAGTTTCACTATGTTGACCAGGTTGGTCTCGAACTCCTGACCTCAGGTGATCCACCTGCCTCAGCCTCTCACAATGTTGGGATTACAGGCGTGAGTCATCACGCCTGGTCAGACTCATATTCTCTTTCTCTTTCTTTTTTTTTCTTTTTTTTTTTTTTGATAGAGTCTCCTTCTGTCACCCAGGCTGGAGTGTAGTGGTACGATCTCAGCTCACTGAAAACTCTGCCTCCTGGGTTCAAGCTATTCTCCTGCCTCAGCCTCCTGAGTAGCTGGGATTACAGGCGCCTGCCACCACGCCCGGCTAATTTTTGTAGAGATGGGGTTTCACCATGTTGGCCAGGATGGTCTCGAACTCCTGACCTCAGGTGATCTGCCTGCTTCAGCCTCCCAGAGCGCTGGGATTAACAGGCATGAGCCACTGCGGCTGACCTCAGAATCGTATTTTCTAATTGGTTATTACTGGTGTATAGATAATATTGGTAATACTAGGATATTACCATTCCAGTCACTGAGCAGGGAGTGCCTAGGCTCAGTTCTTGTTTAAAGACTATCAATATTTTTATTTTCCCACCCACATGGCCATTCCCATGAAACTGTAGCCCCAAGCAGAAGGTTGGCAGTAATTTCGTTCAGCTTGCATGTAGGGACAGTCATGTCCTTGGTTTTAAGCTGAAAATCTGTCCCAGGTCCTCTACCTACTGAGAAGCACTTACATCTCCATTATCTCACAGGAGCCAAATCTCTAACTGCTACCCTTGATTCTAGACTCATTTCAAAGCCTATGAGGTCCATGGGGAGGTGGTTATCTCATTTCAGAGTGTATTAGCTGTCTTGAGCTGCTGTAACAAAATACCATAAGGCTGGGTGGCTTCAACAACAGGTGCTTATTTCTCACAGCTCTAGAGGCTGGAATGTCCAAGACCAAGGTGCTAGCCAATTTAGTTCCTGGTGAGTGCTCTCTTCCCGGTTTGTAGACACTGCCTCCTCACTGTGTGCTTGCAGAGCAGAGAGAGGGCATTGGTGTCTCTTTCTCTCTTTGTAAAGACACTATCATCATGGGGGCCCTAACTTCATGACCTCATCTGACCCTAATTGCCTCCCAAAGGAGTCTTCTCCAAATAGCATCACATTGGGGGTTAGGGCTTTAACAAACGAATTTGGAGTAGGCGCCGGGGGTGGGGGGAGACACTTAGGTCTCCTTACTTTTCTCTTTTAAGGTTTTATATGTCATTGCTATATATCTGCTAGGGGGTGGTGTGTGTTTGTGTATTTGAAAGCCTTTACACATTTCACCATCTTCATCAGAAATCTCATAAAAATTTCTTGAATTGATGACAGACAATAGTGACAGTATGTTAATTGGGTTCTTCCTATTGTCTCTGGAGTTTCAGCAAAGGCCTCAAAAGCAGAAGGCAATACAACAGATGCCGGGTACTCCCATTCCCCCATCTTAAAGGGTGATGATGGAATATGAACTAGTCTGCCAGCATTACTAATCATCCATACTCAGTCTATATAAGAGAATGAGGATTGTGTTGGAGAGTTACCTGTGGGCTCTGGATTTCCTCTCCTGCCACTCTGGGGAGGGAGACGGGTTTCTCCCCTTGCCTGAAGCCAAGTGAGATGAAGGCTTCCACTAGAACCTCTTAGAATGTTTAGCTTGTGTCTCCTGGAGTTTGAAGATCCACAGGGATAGCGTCTTAACCCCTATCTGGGGGAAGTCCAAAAGTAAGATGCTGGCTAACTGTGCTGGGATGGTGAATAAAGTGGGTGCCATGGGGAGTGAGCTGCATTGCCCTCGCCACTGGCGCAAAGATGCATGAGTTATCCTGTGAGCCAAGTGGACCTACAAGTTAACCAACTTGGAGTCATTTAAAAGGGATCTGTCCCATGAGAGATAACCAGAGAGGAAAGGGACTCCTGCCAGGGGAGTAAGTTGCACATGGGGTGAGCCTCCTCCAGAAGGCCAAAGACTGGGGGGAGGGGAGTCATAGACAGTGAACCCAGAGGAGGACCACTGCCTAACTCCCAGCAAGAGAGTTCTAAGAAAGCCCACAAAGGTGCATAAGAGAAAAAAGCCAACATTTGTGATTCCTCCTTGTCCATAGGGAACCAATTTTGGAAGATAACAGCATCCTGCACTAACCAGGAAAGTCTGTGTTCTTTCCCTCCAATCCCTTCTCCTCTTGGGAGGAAGGGGTCAGAAATAGCAGCTAGCCAGTGGGAGAGGAGGAGCAAACTTTGAGGAGCAAAGGCAGGGATGTGGAGAAACCTACCATACCACTTTTAATACAGCAAGTTTCAAGTATGAAGCAGGTAAGAGCAGGAGTAGGGAAGAACCTTTAGCCTGAATAAAGTTTAAAGTTTTGTTCTGTGCTATAGATTTTCTACTGCAATATGACTACTCTCATGACTGAAAAATACTTGAAAAGTGAAAGGATCTGCAAGAGATTTCATGCAGGACACAGAACTATGCATACAGCAAGTGTGAAGGGGAAGCAGAAGAGTTTTCTGATTATACACCATGTCTCCCCGTCTTGAAACACCCCAGCTCCTTTGATAAAAATACTCAGTATCAGAAACGGGTCGAGGAGGAAAAGTTGATACAGAATATAACAAACATGATTTAAAATTTATTGACTCCAACTATCTATACACACTGATTTACATTTTCTTCACATTTATTAAGTCCTACCAAAAGTATGGGTAACCAAAATCCATATATACTCTAATAAAGACAGGGCATACACCTCTGGCATATTTTTATTATTTTTTGCATTAAAATAAGTTATTGGTTTCTTATTTTATAGAAATTATATAAAACGTGAAGCTGGGTGAAAGTAAAGTCAACTAGTAAACATTTTATACATTTTTACTGAGTATATGCCATTATAAGAATGTATGGAAATAGATATATGTATCTATATAGATATATATATAGAGAGAGATGTATTTTTTGAGAGAGGGTCTCACTCTGTCACCCAGGCTGGAGTGCAGTGGCATGATCACAGCTCACTGCAGCCTCAACCTGCCAAGCAGCTAGGGTACAGGAACGTGCCACCACACCCGGCAAATTTTTTTTTTTTTTTTTAGAAATGGGGGTCCTTCTACGTTGCCCAGGCTGGTATTGAACTCCCAGGCTCAAGCAATCCTCCTGCCTCGGCCTCCCAAAATGGTGGGATTATAGGCGTGACCCTTCGCGCCTGGCCCACTTTTGTATTTAGGATGCAGAGCCCTGAGACTGGCATCTAGGAAAATTCTGGACTTACGCCAGGGGAGGGGGCATGCCTGAATCTCTTACAAAAATTCGCCAGGCCTCCAGTCTGTCATGATGTGGGCCCCTGGTAGTGAGGGACCTCCACCATGACCACAAGTACTTTAGTCAGAAAACAGCTCGAAAACTTACTGTCACGCGTGTCTGTGTGAAAAGTTCACCAAACAGGCTTTATGTGAACAACCAGGCTGTTTATCTCACCTGGGTGCAGGCGGGTTGAATCCGAAAAAGGAGTCAGCAAAGGGCAGTGGGATTATTAGTTCTTACAGGTTTGGGATAGGCATACAAATTACCTTCTTAAGGGGTGGGGAGAATATTACAAAGCATCTTCTTAAGGGCGAGGGGGAGAATATATCCTGTCAGGGTGGGGCAGGAGCAAATCATAATAGTGGAATGTCATCAGTTAAGGCTATTTTCACTTCTTTTGTGGATCTTCAGTTGCCTCAGGCCATCTGGATGTATACCTGCAGCTCACAGGGGATATGATGGCTTAGCTTGGGCTCAGAGGCTTGACAAAGTCTATTTTGGGTTTGATTCTCGTCCACCACCTCCACCTTGTACCTTTCCATCCTCAATTTCAACCTCCAGAAATTAGGCAAACTGGAAAGTAAACTAATGTGCGTCGTGCTGCTTCCGCAGGGGGGACAGGACTTCGGTGGGCGCTCCTGCCGGGTCCGTAACCTCCGACACAGCTAACGTTTTCAGGCCCGCTTATATTCTCACCAATGGTTTTCAACCATTTCGTGTCCATCCCTAAATTAAGAGGCTTGAGGGGCAACAGGAAAGAGCGAAGACCACCGCACAGTCTCCAATCCCCTAAGTCCCGAGGCCTGGACCATCCCGGAAAACCAGGTTCCTCTCCAGGGAAACCTTCCCTTCCGCCCCACCCACCCCGCGCGGAGGCCCCGGGGGTCACGTGGCCTCCGGGGGAGGGGAAGTGGGTGGCTCAGCGGCCGCCA
Source organism: Theropithecus gelada (assembly GCF_003255815.1). Classification (NCBI taxonomy): domain Eukaryota; kingdom Metazoa; phylum Chordata; class Mammalia; order Primates; family Cercopithecidae; genus Theropithecus; species Theropithecus gelada. The sequence goes on along the minus strand of NC_037671.1, from coordinate 45,735,508 downwards.
TCTTGAGGATTCGGAGGCGGGGCGTGCAGAGCTCAGGGCGCGCGCTTCGCTTCCCCTCCCCTCGCCCAGCCTCGCACCGGCGTCTGTGCTCCTCCCCACTTTTCTTGGTTCCTGCGGCCGCTCCCTGAGTGGAGGAGCGGGGAACCCCGGAGGCGGGGGGGGGGGTGTGTCGGACGCGTGCTCGCGCCCTCCAACCGCCAGCCGCGGGGGCGCGCTCGGCCAGGCCCCCGGGGCGACGCGGGGCCGAGGGGAGGGGGCTGCTCCCGCGGCTGAGGCAGCGCGCAGCGGCCGAGGTGGCGGCGGCTGCAGCTCCGGCGGCGCGCTCAGGGCCTGTGTCTAGGGCGCCCCTGGGTCAGAGCTGTCGCCGTGGCCGCCGCTGCGAGAACCATGTACCGCAGCAGCGCTCGCTCCTCCGTCTCTTCCCACCGGCCTAAAGACGACGGCGGGGGCGGCCCGCGCAGCGGCCGCAGCTCTGGCTCCTCTTCAGGCCCGGCTCGCCGCAGCTCACCGCCGCCTCCGCCCTCCGGCTCCTCATCGCGGACCCCGGCTCGCCGACCCCGCTCGCCCTCAGGGCACCGCGGCCGCCGCGCCTCGCCGTCCCCGCCACGGGGTCGTCGCGTCTCCCCGTCCCCGCCTCGGGCCCGTCGCGGCTCCCCGTCGCCACCGCGGGGCCGACGACTCTTCCCGCCGGGCCCGGCCGGCTTCAGAGGCAGCAGCCGAGGGGAGTCCCGCGCCGACTATGCCCGGGACGGCCGCGGAGACCATCCAGGCGACAGCGGCAGCCGGGTAATCCCACCCCTCGTCCAGGACTCCCTCCATCTCCCAGCCCCCTCGCCCGGAATTCCCGTTTCCAGAAACGCCCGGGGCCTCCAGACCAGGGTCCTAAGCGCGAAGCCTCCGGCCAACTCCCTCGGGGATGCCGAGCCTGGAGGCTTCTGTCAGACCCCGCAGCGTTGACACAATAACGGACTCGGGAGCGCACGGGCGCCTGGTCGGGAGTGCGCGCTCCGTTCCTTAGGAATAGGCTGTTTCTCTCACGCCGGGTGAGGTGTGGAAAGTTTGCCAAGGCGAGGGGCATTTCGTCCAAACCGTGTGCCTTGGTACTTTTTGTAGAGTTGACGTGTCCTCGGGGTTCCGTAGTTTTCATCCCCTTACACCTGAGCTGCCTCCCTGGATCTTAAGGAAAAAAAGCCGAAATGTCAGTTTTTGTGGCGAGTTAGGGACACTTGAACCCTATCAGGCTTTACGTCTAGAGTGTAAACTGTTAGCTTAAATGAATTGGAGCTGCTTCTTGGGAATGAAGTGTGCAGGACCACAGTCATTGCCATAGCCACTAACTCTTAATCAAGTTCTGTGCCAGGAATTATGCCTAGCCTTTCACTTTACACATTCTTTAACCCTCACAACTCTTTGAAGTGAGGCCGTTAATATTATTCCTTGTACATCCGAGGAACCAACCCAGAGAGATTCAAGTAACTCGACTAAGGTGACACGGCTAAGTGGTGGAGCTGTGATTCAACTCAGATCCGCCTGGTTCCGCAAACCCGTGATTTGAACCGCTATGTTTCACTGCTAGAGGAACGCAGCATGAGATTAAGTTTAGTTTTAGAAATAGTGTTGACCTTTAACCATAACCACCACCTCAAGAGATCCCCTAGGTGGAGTCTGGTGTTTGGGACTTTGTTTTGTTTTTAGTTCTTCAATCTTTTTATTATTATTTGAGAAAGAGTCTCACTCTGTTGCCCAGGCTGGAGTGCAGTGGCGCGATCTCAGCTCACTGTAACCTCCACCTCCCGGGTTCAATCAGTTCTCCCATCTCAGCCTCCCAAGTAGTTGGGATTACAGGTGCCCACCACCATGCCCGGCCTCTTTTTTTTAACTTAGTAACAAAGTTCTGCTTTTTTGAGTGGCTCTCTAACATGTATGTAAGTACTGTGAGTACTTTGGTCAAGGGTAAATTGTTTTGTCACTATGTTAAGATATTCAGTTGAGCAGTGCCAGTGTGGGTGGCAGTCACTACAGAGGAAGCAAGAACAGAATGCTTGTTTCCACAGCCTCCTTTTCTTCTCCAATGCACAGTGTATTTGCTCTGGTCTTTTCTGTCTGAGTAAATAGCATCATCCATTGCTTACATCAGAAACAGTCATTATCTCCCTTGTTCCCACATCTAATTTGTCAGATTACCTCATCTGTCTAACCCATTAGCCTTACCTCTAGAATACATCCCCAAAACTGCCCTCCTCCTGCCATCACTCTGGTCTAAGCCCTATTACCTCTTGCATGGATTGTTGTATTTGGCTCCTTTATGCTCTGCTCTTGCTACCCTCCAGTTTATTCTGGAGGGTACCCAGAAATCAAAATGATTTTTAAGCCCTCACTTTATACATTGACGTGTATTTATTGAGCATCTACTTTGCATTAGGCACTGTTCTGGACTGCCCTGGGGATACAACAAAGCACAAACCAGGCAAAAACTCTTATCCTTATAGAGTTAATATTCTGGCAGGGAGAGTTGGATAATAAGATGAAGTTAGAAACACCATGGTATGTTAAATGTAATTAAGTACTAAGAAGGACTAAGAAGTACTAAAATAGGTCCGGGCACCGTGGCTCAAGCCTGTAATCCCAGGACTTCGGGAGACCGAGGCCGGCGGATCACGAGGTCAGGAGATCGAGACCATCCTGGCTAACACGGTGAAACCCCATCTCTACTAAAAATACAAAAATTAGCCGGGTGTGTGGCGGGCATCTGTAGTCCCAGCTACTCTGGAGCCTGAGGCAGGAGAATGGCATGAACCCGGGAGGCGGAGCTTACAGTGAGCTGAGATCCCGCCACTGCACTCCAGACTGAGGGCGACAGAGCGAGACTCCATCTCAAAAAAAGGAAAAAAAGAAGTACTAAAAGCAGAGAAGGGAGTTACAGTTTGTGTGTGTGTGTGAGTGTGAATAGTCTTGCTCTGTCACCCATGCTGGAGTGTAGTGGTGTGATCATACCTCACTGCAGTCTCATACTCCCACACTCAAGCGATCCTCTCGCCTCAGCCTCCTGAGTAGCTGGGACTACAGGCGTGTACCACATCCCAGCTGATTTCATTTTTAAATAATTTTTTGGTGTAGGGAGGGATTTCACTGTGTTGCCCAGGCTGGTCTCAAACTCCTGGCTTCAAGTGATTCTCCTGCCTCAGCCTCCCAAAATGTTGGGATTACAGGCATGAGCTACCATGCCTGGCCCGGGGAGGTAAAATTTTTGATAGAGTAGTCAGGGAAAGCCTTCTGGGAAGGTGATTTTTGAATAAAGATCTGAAGGAGGTGAGGGTGTGCTGTGCAAGCATCTGGAGGAGAAATGTAGTCAGATGATACCACTATCCTGTGTAAAACCCTCCTGTAACTTAATTGCACTAAGGATAAAATCCAAATTTCCCAACCGTGGTTTTTGCCTGTCTTTTCCTCTTCTGTCACTTTGCTGCAGCCACACTGGCCGTTTTTCTGTTACTTAAAATACACCAAGCTCAATACTGAGGTGGTTCTTTCCTTTGCCTGAAACATCCTTCTACCTGTTCTTTGCAAGGCTGACATGTCATCTTTCAGGCCTCAGGTTATCACCTGAGAAAAACCTTTTCTAACCATCCTATCTGAAGTAACTCCTTTTATGATATCATATTTTAATGACTTTATAGCACTTACCAGAAGTACTTTTTTTTTTTTTTTAAACTTCTTTTTGGCTTACCTCCTTCACTAGAAACATGTAGGTTCTGAGAGCAGGGACTTCATTCACTTCTCTTTTCCCATGCCCAGTAGAATGAGAGGTCGCTGTTTAGGAGAGTTAGAGGTATGGGCTTATATCTCTAAGAAAATGATAATTTTTAGAAAGTGCTTTATTTTTGGAATAGTGTCGTACCATAACCATTTCTCACCTTGTTGAACCCCAATTTTGCCGGGTGGTTTTTTGTTTTTTGTTTTTGAGACAAGGTCCTACTTATTGCCCAGGCTGGAGTACAGTGGTGCAGTCATGGCTCACTGCAGCCCTGACCTCCCAAGCTTAAGCTATCCTCCCACCTCAGCCACCTTAGTAGTTGGGACCACGGGTGTGGTGTGCATCCCACACCTGGCTAATTTTAAACTTTTTAAATTGAGATGGAGTCTGTGTTGCCCAGACTGGTCTCACATTCTTGCTTGGGCCTATACATCTCAGCCTCCCTAAGTGTTGGGTTTACAGGCATGAGCCACCATGCCTGGCTAACTTTGTAACTAGGGAGGAGAATGTTTTTGGATACAGGGATGTCTTGACCCTATTGACTAACCATATTATCTTTTACTTTTGTAGAGACGCTCTCCTGGTCTGCGTTCTGACTCTTTGGAAAAGAGCTTAAGGATCACTGTTGGCAATGACCACTTCTGTGTTAGCACACCAGAACGGCGACGGCTTAGTGATCGGCTGGGGTCACCAGTGGATAATCTGGAAGACGTGGACAGGTAGGCATCACCTAAGGCAGGGCATACTATACTAGTACTTGAAGGCAGAAATGTTGCTGTTTTCTGAATGATATATTTGAAAGGATGGTGCCAGCTCTAAAGTTATTTCCTATGCCACATGTCCAGTACAAAATATAACGTTGGGATAGAATTTCTAAGTGGGAAGAGTATAATGATGTATAGACTCTGTTGCTGAATAAATTGTATAGAAAAAAAGACTTTAAAAAGGTCATCCTAGTCTGATTAGAAAGAAGAGGCTGAGGGAACATAATCAGAGTCCTCCAAACCAAGAACAGTTGAGATGGTATAGATTCAAAAACAGTAAAACTATGAGAGGTCCCTTTCCAAAGAAAAGTTCTGGACAAAATGGGAAGTCTTTTTAAAATGGTGTTATTTTTTAGCTTATCCAGGCTGAAACATAGATTCAGAAAGGGTTTAGATAAGTTCATGTCTAATATATGTGTGTATGTGATGTGAAGTAGATAAAGTATTAATAAAAAACTAGAGACCTTCAAAAATGTTTAAGTTCAGTTATCATTTTACAACTATTGAGTGCTGAGGAAGGGTAGATACACCCAAGAGAGTTGGATATAGACCTCAGGTGCTAGGAACTTAACCATATATAGAATGTAAATAATCACATCAGGTGTTTTTCAGCTCACAAAAATCAAAGTGTGGATGGAAGTTCAGGAAAGCACTCTTTCTCAGAGCTGAGACCTTGACTGTTATGGTCTCTGCCCAGCACGTTGGGAGTTTTGACAAATGAGTAGCAGTAGCAATAAATCAATGTGATGTAGTTTCAAACTGAGACTGTCACTTGCAGTGTTGCACAGAGCATATCTAGGTGGGTAGGGGAGAGCTGGGCAGGAAGTCTGAGGACCAGTTTTGCTGTTGGTAATACTTCAAAGTTCCATTGGCTGTGGATGCAGTGAAGCAAGGCAGAAGAGTCTTTTTTTTTTTTCCAGGCTTAATTCACTTTATATTTCTTATATAAAAACCCTATGTTGTAGCCACAGCTGGAGCCTGGGTCCTCTGCACAGAGACTCTGGTGTGTGTCTAGATGAGGTGGTCAGTGAATTCCTGATAGGGAGACTTGGTGAATCCAGTCTCTTTCCAGAGGTCGGGTGTCAGGTAGCTGTAGGTCTTAGAGATGGCATCAAAGGTGGCCTTGGCAAAGCCACCCAGGGTGGCAGTGCAGCCCCTGGCTGAGGTGTAGCAGTCATCGATACCAGCTGTCATGAGCAGCTTCTTGGACACGGGCTGAGACAATGCCAGTGCCCTTGGGCGCAGGGATGAGGCGCACCAACACAGAGCCGCAGCGGCCTGTCACCTTGCAAGGGACAATGTGGGGCTTGTGGATCTTGTTCCCCCAGTAGCCTCTGTGCATAGGGAGAATGAAGAGCTTGGCCAGGATGATGGCCCCACGTATGGCAGTGGCCACCTCCTTGGAGCACTTAACACCCAGACCGATGTGGCCATTGTAGTCCCTGATGGCAATAAATGCCTTGAACCTGGTGCACTGGCCAGTGTTGGTCTGCTTCTGCACTGGCATAATCTTCAACACCTCATCCTTGAGAGAGGCCCCCAGGAAAAAGTCAGTGATCTCAGATTCCTTGATGGGCAGGAAGAAGAGATAGTTCTCCAGGGACTTGATCTTTATGTCCTTGACCAAGCAGCTCAGCTTGGTGACAGGCATCCACTCCTTATCCTTGGCCTTGCCTTCATGAGCTCCGCGGCCTCAGCCCCATCCACGGCTGCAACCCCGGCCCCTCTGGGGAAGCCACCGCGGTTCCCCATCCCAGGGCCCTGGGGCCTCTGCCCCCACCCCACCCCTCCCACTGACATCATCCGCCATTTGGTGTTTTCTCATAGAAGAAGCAAGGCAGAATAGTCTTATGTCATATAACATTGAAGCTTCTAAAGGGCCTCAAGATATGTGACTGTATTACTTAATTGGGGCAGTAGCCCTTGCCCTTCTGGCTGCTTCTGTTTTGGGAAATGATTGAGTAGGTAGCCTGTGTAGGTGGTACGTAGTATGATTGTCTTCGTTCTTTGCTGAGGTTTTGAGTTAGTTTCAGCAGTTCCTCTTCTTAGGCCTAGTATGTCACTTCCCCTTTGCATAAACTTTGTTATGCACGTGTGCGTCAGATAACTAATTGTATTTTTAAATTACAGAAATTAAAATTTTTCCTCTTAGGGAGTTTGGGGTGGCAGTCTTCTTTCTAGAATCGTGTTTTAGAGACACGGGTCTACTTTAGAGAAAGTGAGATTGAGGTTCTAAACAGAGATACAAGGCCATTTAAAAAATACTGTTGCCCCCTACACATTTCTCTTCTTTCCTTTTTGTTCAGTATGGTTTGTGTGGATAATTACTGTCCCTTAAAACCAGGCCACAGGACCATTGGCATACTCAGGATGTCTCCTGACAGTGAGTCTAGTCTTCAACCAATGATACAGGCCATTTATATCCTTTGTATGTAGATGTTTGGGCCTGGCGCAGTGGCTCTCACCTGTAATCCCAGCACTTTAGGAGGTTGAGGTGGGCTAATCACTTGAAGTCAGGAGTTCAAGACCAGCCTGGCCAACATGGTGAGACCCTATCTTTACCAAAAATACAAAAATTACCCAGTAGTGGTGCATACCTGTACTCCTAGCTACTCCAGAGGCTGAGGCAGGAGAAGCTTGAACCTGGGAGGCAGAGTTTGCAGTGAGCCCAGATTGCACCACTGCACAGAGCAAGACTCTGTCTCAAAAAAAAAAGAAAGAAAAAGAAAGTGTATGTAGATGTTTAGGTTTTTAAAAGTTATTTATTAATTTTTTTTTGAGACAGAGTCTTGCACTGTTGCCCGGCTGGAGTGCAATGGTGCAATCTCAGCTCACTGCAACCTCCGCCTCCCGGGTTCTAGCAATTCTCCTGCCTCAGCCTCCTGAGTAGCTGGGATTACAGGTGCGGGCTACCACACCCGGCTAATTTTTTGTATTTTTAGTAGAGATGCGGTTTCACTGTGTTGGCCAGGCTGTTCTCGAACTCCTGACCTTGTGATCTGCTGACTTCGTGATCCACCGACCTTGGCCTCCCAAAGTGCTGGGATTACAGGTGTGAGCCACTGTGCCCAACCCCTTTTAAATTTATTTTTAAGAGACAGGGTCTCACTCTATCACCCAGACTGGAGTGCAGTGACACGATCATAGCTTAGTGTAGCCTCTAACTCCTGGGTTCAAGTGATTCTCCTGCCTCAGCCTCCCAAGTAGCTAGGAATACAGGCACACACCACCCAATGCCCAGCTAATTTTTTTTATTTTTGTAGAGATGGGGTTCTCACTGTGTTGCCTAGGTTGGTTTCAAACTCCTGAGCTCAAGTGATCCTCCTGCCTCAGCCTCCCAAAGTGATGGGATTGCAGGTGTGAACCACCATGCCTGGCCAGATGTTTATTTATTTGTTTTTTTTCTGAGACTCTAGTATTCTTTCTCTTCCTTTATTGAATCTGTTAAGTTTTATATCAGGTTTGGATGGTAACGAAGTTGGGTTTTAGTGTCTTCACCTTAGCAGCCCTATATGTAGGACTGTAATTCTTCTGAAAAGGGAACATGAACAGGTAATGTGAAAAATTCTAAAACACTTGGCTTCTAAAGACCTGTGGATGTGAGGTTAATTTCTCCTGTTCATCAAAGTAATTTGCACATTTAATGTTCCATTCATGGAGCTGTTTATTTTTTAAAAATCAGGCCGGGCGCGGTGGCTCAAGCCTGTAATCCCAGCACTTTGGGAGGCCGAGACGGGTGGATCACGAGGTCAGGAGATCGAGACCATCCTGGCTAACACGGTGAAACCCCGTCTCTACTAAAAAATACAAAAAAAAAAAACTAGCCGGGCGATGTGGCGGATGCCTGTAGTCCCAGCTACTCAGGAGGCTGAGGCAGGAGAATGGCGTGAACCCGGGAGGCGGAGCTTGCAGTGAGCTGAGATCTGGCCACTGCACTCCAGCCTGGGCGATGGAGCGAGACTCCGTCTCAAAAAAACAACAACAACAACAAAAAATCATTATCTTTTTAAAAGACAATGTCTCGCTCTGTTGCCCAGCCTGGAGTGCAGTGGCGTGATCATAGTTCACTGTAACCTCAAACTCCTGGGCTCAAGTGGTCCTCCCAGCTCAGTCTTCAGAGTAGCTAGGACTGTGGGCTACATTGCCATACCTGGTGAATTAAAAAATAAATTTTTAGAAATTGAGGGTCTATCTATGTTGTCCAGGCTAGTCTCCTGACCTCAAGCAATCCTCCTGCCTTGGCCTCTTGAAGTGCTAAGATTACAGGTGTGAGCCACTGTGCCCAGCTTATCTCCTAATTCCTTCTCCTTATTCTGATAGATTGAAGGAGTAGGATTTTTTTCCCCTCTGATTTACTTTAGGGAATAGAAGCAAACAGCTTTCTTGGGGCATTTTTGGGGCTCATGAACAGAAAAGAATACAGAGTTTAGGCTCTGAAGGACCTTTTAAAATATATATACATTTTTTAACAGCTTTATTGAGATGTAATTTGTATACTATGTAATTCACGCATTTAAAGTGTACAGTGATTTTTGGTATATTCAGAGTTGTGCATCCCTCACAACAATAAATTTTAGAACATTTTTATTATACCAGAAAGAAGCTCTGTGCCTTCAGCCATTACTCCCTCCGCCCTACCCCCAGCCGTGGGCAATCACTAATATACTTTCTGTCTCTATAGATTTGCGTATTCTGGACATTTCATATAAATAGAATCATATAATATGTGGTCTTTTGTGACTGGCTTTTTTCACTTAGCATATTTTTTTTAAGGTTCATCCGTGTTTGTAGCATTCCTTTTTATCGCTGATAATATTTTATTGTATGGGTATACCACGTTTTGTTTATCCATTCATCAGTGGTGAATGAATGGATAACATTTGGATTCTTTTCACTTTCGGCAATTATGATTAATGCTGCTCTGAACATCGGTATAAAAGTTTTTATATGGACATATATACATTTTTTTAAAACTTGTTTAACAGAGATTTGTAAACATAAAAATGTAGAATAGTATAGTGAACCCCCATGTCCTCATTACCCAACTCCAGCAATCAGTTTTTTAAATAGATAGACCTTATTTTAGATAACAGTTGAACTCTTAACCAAGGCTTTCAGGGAGTGTCCGTCATTGGACTCTTTCAGGGTATAGGAGATTGTACTCTTTTTAGGGCTCACTCTTACTACAGCCAGTTCTCTTCTCATATCCTTTTGGAGTTCTGGGGAAGGAGGACATGAGCTTCTAATAAGCAGCCTGATTTATGCCTACATATATGTGATAGCTTTATTAAGAAAACTGTTTTTATGCAGGCCAGGCACGGTGGCTCAAGCCTGTAATCCTAGCACTTTGGGAGGCCGAGACAGGCGGATCACGAGGTCAGGAGCTCGAGACCATCCTGGCTAACACGGTGAAACCCCGTCTCCACTAAAAAATAAAAAAAAAAAAACCTAGCTGGGCAAGGTGGCGGGCGCCTGTAGTCCTAGCTACTCGGGAGGCTGAGGCAGGAGAATGGCATAAACCCGGGAGGCAGAGCTTGCAGTGAGCTGAGATCGGGCCACTGCACTCCAGCCTGGGCGACAGAGCTGAGACTCCGTCTCAAAAAAAAAAAAAAAAAAAAAAAAAGAAAACTGTTTTTATGCCTTTTTTCTGTCTCATTCTACTGGAGATTCCAAGTCTGGACTGAGGCTTTTTGAGAGCCATCTCATTTATAGCTTCTTGATAGTACTGGATTAGATCTTGGGCTAGTATGCCATTTCATGGTGACATGTAATAGTTCTAGTGGGGAGCTGAATGTCGGAGTGTGAATGAACTTGCCACTCCTCATCGAGCTTATGTTTTCTCTCCCTATACTAATATGATCAGAGACTTCTTGTGTGGTAAATGGTGTTTTGACAATGGAGTGACTCAACTCATGAATATTCCTCTCTGGAGATAGGTGTGTTTATGGCTGACAGACCTATAGAGAAAAATTTTTACCCCAGTTTGATTTCAGAAATCATCCTTGGTTTATTCCCATTTATTCCTATTTCATACTACATTGAAACTTCAACATTTCCCAAATTCTTGGGAAGAAGGTGGGTAACAGAAACCTGGATTCCCACAAGTGGCATTCTTGTTAGAGAAGGTAAATAAAGTATGTCCTTGATAACCTTTCATAAATTTATTCCTAGGTCTACAACTTTGAACAAAGGCAGGCTGGTGAATAAGAAAAGGCAACGTTTTGAGGTTCTGCTGGCATAGTCTCAAGAGATAGGAAAGCAACTACTAAAAAAACTAGGAAAAGTCATTTCTAGAAACTCACAAAAAACAAAAGCAGCTACTAGAAACTGCAGAAAACACTAATAGTTACCATCCTCTAGATGATAATTCACTCTGGAATGTGAGTGACATGTAAGAACTTTTATTTTTTATTCAGATTATTTAGAAATTTCATACATAAAATGCTAGAGGATCTTTATTTCTGTCTATGATTTAAACCAGAAACTTTCGTTTTGTGTCATAGCCATAGCCCCCGAGAAGGTTAGGACTATTGGGTGTGGTATAGAGTTCTCAGCTGAAAGAATAGATGTCCCATCCTAGATTTTTACCTCATGCCACAAAAGTCTGAGACATTTGTATTTAATGAAATAAAAATATAAGGTGAACCAAACCATCACTTTCTCGTTTCTAAGCCCGAGAATAGCAGAGTTTTTGTAGATATCCAGAGAAGGCAAAGAGGGTGGCAAAACAGGCTGTGAGAGAGTTTTTTGGTGTTTAATATGTGAACCATCGAGGCAAAGCATTGGAGAACCTTCTAAAACTTATGAGAAAATCATGCTAATTAGAATAATCATTTTTTTAAAAAGTTACCCTATAGTGAAACTTTTTTTCCAATTGAATTGTTAGAACCTTAATATACAGACTTAAAGTTGGATATAGTATGATTTAACTGGGGTAGAAGGTCCAGAGCCCTGCTGGTTTTGCTTTTCTAGTACCTCCTTTCTTTTGGTAGCTCCTGAGCACTCTTTACAACCTCTGGAACACAGCTTTAAAACCATTGATTTGAGCCACGTGGGGAGGCTTACACCTGTAATCCCAGCACTTTGGGAGGCTGAGGCGGGCAGATCACCTGAGGTCAGGAGTTCGAGACCAGCCTGGCCAACATGTGAAACCCCATCTCTACTTAAAAAAATGCAAAAAAATCAGCCAGCGTGGTAGTGCACACCTGTAATCCCAGCTACTTAGGAGGCTGAGGCACAAGAATCGCTTGGACCAGGGAGGTGGAGGTTGCAGGGAGCCAAGATCACGCCACTGCACTCCAGCCTGGGCGACAGAGTGAGACACTGTCTTAAAAAAAAAAACAGAACAGGCCGGGCGCGGTGGCTCACGCCTGTAATCCCAGCACTTTGGGAGGCCGAGACGGGCGGATCACGAGGTCAGGAGATCGAGACCATCCTGGCTAACACGGTGAAACCCCGTCTCTACTAAAAAATACAAAAAACTAGCTGGGCGAGGTGGCGGGCGCCTATAGTCCCAGCTACTCGGGAGGCTGAGGCA